>NC_067147.1:58756635-58941635 GCF_903995435.1 Acomys russatus
AGTTAGGATGGCATCAGAAGTGTAGAACTGATTGCTCCCTACAGACTCTGGCCCTTGAAGAAAAAGGAGGAGGAGGAGGAAGGAAGAAGAAGAAAGGAGGAAGGAGGAAGGAGAAAGAAGACGGAGGAAGAAGAAGAAGAAAGAAGGGGGGGGGGGAGGAAAGCCTGCAGCCATATCTACAGCCCCTGTCGTTGTTTGCTGTGGTGTGTTACAACACAGCCTGGCAGCCTCCTGGGCTTTCCTTCCTCCTGGAAGAGTCTCAGAACATGCGAGAAGTCCGTACAGCCCTGCAGACTGGCCCACACTGCGTGCGTTATTAGCTCAGTGCTACCCCTAAGCGTCTTGTGCCAAGTCCCATCCCTTATCCACAGCCTTTGCTCTGGCAAAAGCGTTCTTCTGTCTTTGAAGAATGGATTCTAGGTGTCCTCTTCGATGTCGCCTCTCCCCTGCCTCTCACTGGGGGATACTGATTTTCTTTCCTGGGGAGAGCCCTTCCATCTTCTGTGTAGCTGTACCACAGTCCCTGGAACATCCTGAAGGGTGACTGTCCCCATCTGCTAGCTTGGAGCCCTTGAGGGCTGGTCTGGTGCCTTCTCACCTCCACGTACCCTCCTCCACACAGGCATACTTCTGTCTCTCAGTAAACAACGTAGATGCTTAACCAACTGGCTTTAGTGAGCAGAACAGCTGCAATCCTCAACGGTGTTGAGTTCATGTAACCTGCCTGTGGCACCTTCCTGGAGGCTGGTTAAGGGGTGGTTTCCAGTCGCTGAGAAAACACAAGCGACTGAGAGAGGACCCCTGTCCAAGAGGAGGTTCTAATGTTAGTTTCTTCCTCTTTTCTACAGAGGTCTTTGAGAATAGAGAAGGGATGACTGTATTGTCACCTAGCATGGTGACACACACACACACCAATATCTATATCTCTGTAAGTCTGGTGACATTTACCTTCATAAATTCTAAAGTGTGACAATCCAAAAGAAACAAAAGTAACTAAAATGAAAGCAGACACAGAACCAGCAAACAAGGATTTTCATATGGCTATAAGATATACTGTAAGTAATTAGGACTTTTAGTTTCTCTTCACCTAAAGAGAAGGAGAGAGAGAGAGAGAGAGAGAGAGAGAGAGAGAGAGAGAGAGAGATGTGTGTGTGTGTGTGTGTCTGTCTGTCTGTCTGTCTGTCGAGATCCCCTAGCTGTTACAAGTGCTCTTTCTGGCTGCTCCGCCAGAGGATCTGGGTTCTTCAGCACCCAAAGGGCAGCTTACAACCCCAGTCCCAGGGGATCCGACGCCCTCTTCTGGCCTCTGTAGGGTACCTCACTCATGCGGTGCACAAACATACATGCAGGCGAATTCTTCTAAAAATCTTTTAAAAGAAAAAAAAAAAAAAATGGAACAGTTAGAGCTGAGGTCCCTATGTGCGGCTCCTGAGTGCCTATGGGAGTCACCCAGAGGTGGCTGGCCATGTGGTTGGGGGAAGGGGTGTTGTCTTGAACCTGGATTAGCTCAGTAGCCCACCCTCTGGGTTCTTTTCTGTCCTTATCACCTGGTGTTGGAGAGACAGAGACCCCCCCCCCCCCCCCGCAACGGGGAAGCGTGCTCTTCACGCCCACTGGGTGTCCAGAGAGAGGCACTACAATGGGTTTTCCCAGTCTCTAAGGAGCATCTTCGAGTTCTTGAGGTTGTTTCCTGGGGTCGGCGTGGCCTGACCCCTCCAGCGGTGAAGGGCGGCCTGCGGAGAGGCTTGTCTGGGAGTGGGCAGTCTGGAGGCAAAGGACGACGCGAAGAGGTGTCAGTCAGTTTCCTCCATCCCTCCTCTCCGGCCCCCACAAAGGGCAAGGGCCAGACACGTGGGCTGCGGCGGGGAGGCGGAGCTGCAAACGAACGGGGCGGGGCCTCATTTGCATAGCCCCTGAGCGGCCACCAATCGGGACATTCGGAGCGACAGCCCGCGCGCCTTTTGGGGGCGGATTGGCAGCCCCGCGGCCCTATGGGAGGCGGGTCCTGCGGCCGGTGGGGGCGGGACGACGCCGGGCGCTGCCCCGGCGCACTAGCCGGCTTGCGGGCGCTGCCAGTCTCCGGCGGCGGTGTCCGGCGCGCGGCTGAGCGACCGAGCGTGCGGAACGGCGGCCTGCTGGGCGGGCTGAGAGGCGCGCGCGGCGGAGGGACGAGGAGCCAGAGACGCGGCGGCGGCGGCGGCGGCGGTGGCGGCGGCGACGACAGGTACGGGCGCCATGGCCGCCGGGATGGGACGCGCGCGCGCGGAGGACCCGGGAGTCAGCCCCGCGCTCGCGGTCCCGCTCCCGCCGCGCCCCTTCACGCGGCTTCCCCGGGGGGTGGCGTGGACGGGACGTGCCGGAGGCCCCGGGTCCCGCGTGGGAGGCGGAGCGGCCGGCGCTCCTCTCCGCGTCCCCTTCAGCGCGGCGCCGGCTCGTCCGCCCGCCCGCGCGCGGCTTTTGTTTCCCGCGCAGCCCACAGGTCCGAGGAGCCCCGTGTCGCCCCGCCACGCCGCCCGCCGGACGCGGAGGAAACTTGCCCTTCCGGAGCCCGGCGAGCCCGCGGATAACGGAGCGTCCGCGGGGCCGCGCGATGGGCGTGCCGGCCGGGCACCGCCCTCACCTGCAGCTCCTGGACGGGCTCGCACCGGGCGGGCAGGTGACCGGCGGGGCTCCGAGGCCACGGAGGAGGAAACGCTAATTAAAAGTTGCTTTAGGGGCCTCAGAGGTGGCTGAGCGGGGACAAGCGCTTGTCGTCCAGGCTGACGACCTGAGTTCGATCCCGGGAACAGACGTGGGAGAAGGCGAGCCGACTCCCGGGAGTTGTCCTATGACCTCCACGTGTACATGCGTGTACACACACACACACACACGCACGCACGCACGCACCAATAAATAGAAGTTGTTTTACGAGGCCCCGCAACATCACAACTCCTGTCCCGGTGTGTGTGAGGGATGCATTCTTCTGGTCATTTTAATCGTCTTCGCCCGTGGACGAGACCGGTAGGGCGCCTGCGCCTCATCCCCCCCCCCCCCCAAGTAATTGTTTTCTGCCGTGGTGGCGAAAGCTTTGGGAGGTACAGATCGTAAGCAGAGCGTGCAGGCCTCGGGACAGTGTGTACAGCGCTTGGCCGCCATTCAGTAAATCCTGCATGGGGCAGTTGGGAACTGGTGGTTTGGGAATTTTTTTTCCCCCCCTAGAGTGAGTTTTCCAGCGGATTAAGGCTGAGCATTGACCGGGCACAGTCTTTGCCTTCTCAAGGGCCTGGAGAGACTATTTAGTTTCATTGTCTTTCCATTTTCTTAGGACAAGGGAAAAGTTAAGGTGTATTTGGGTTAAGAATTTTGTCCCGTCCCCCCCCCCCCCGCCTGCTTCTTGCTGTTAGTGTTATTTATTATTATCATTATTATTTTATTATTATAAAATTGTAGTAGCTCATCCTCTTGGTGTCTGAATCAGTTCAAGAAATGACTTGAAATGACTTGGAAAAAACTTCTGGTGGGAAATTCTTAGTCTGTCATACTTTCACTTAACTGTTTTTTTCTGTTTCTCTCCCAGCTGTCTCACATTTGCCTAAGCATCTTCTAACAGCTTTCACTTTGGGGATTCTACAGAAATGCTACATTATAACTATTTTTTACATGCAAAGGTTAATAACACTCATTGTTTATTAGAAACACTTGGTTTAATTTCTTCCCTTTTCTAATGTGTCTTGTGGTAACCACATTGGGTATAATCTATACTTCAGAGACGTTGAACTTCAGAGCACAGTTAATTTTTATTTAATTATGCTAAATAATCAAAATAGCCATTTTATTCATCTAGCTAATCTGAGTTATTAGTTGGGACCTCTTGAGATCATTATTTTTTTGTTTTATTTTTTTGAGACAGGGTTTCTCTGTGTAGCCCTGGCTGTCCTGGAGCTCACTGTGTAGACCAGACTGGCCTCAGATCCATTTGCCTCTACTTCCCAAGTGCTAGGATTAAAGGCGTTGGCCACCACTTCTGGGCCACTTGAGATTGTTTTAAATTAATCTAGGGATATTTTTTGCAAATTGTTTTAAAACAGTGAGTTTATACATTAGTAAGGTTTTTGTCATTCCAATATTTAGCAAAAGTATGTTCTCAATATTTGCTTTTCAGTTATGTGACATTTGGGTGGATTTATTTATTTGTTTATTGTCTATGTTTGTGAAACCAGCTGGCACAGGTGTGGCTGTCAGATGACAGCCCTGGAGTTGGTTTTCTCCTTGTACTGTGTGGGTCCTGGACTTCAAAGTCAGGTTGTCCAGTTTATTGGCAAGTGCCTTTACCTGCTGAGCAGTCTCACCAGCCAGGATTTCTTTCTTTCTTTCTTTTTTTGCTTTGTTTTTGTTTTTGTTTTTCGAGACAGGGTCTCTCTGTATTAGCCTTGGCTGTCCTGGACTCACTTTATAGACCAGGCTGGCCTCGAACTCACAGTGATCCGTCTGCCTCAGCCTCTGCTGGGATTAAAGGCATGCGCCACCACGGCCGGCCAGAATTTCTTTTTAAAGACAATTTAAATTACTTCAACATGAAAAGCCTAGACTTTGGGATTAGGTGAGCCAGTTAATTTTGAATCTTTCTTTATTCTTGGATTGGAAAAGAATGTGCTTTCTGTGTTGTTAGTTCCTAAAGTCTGAGAGTGCTCTGGTTCAGAGCAGGAGCCCCCTGTGCTGTGTCTGTGTGACCCTCTGATAGCCTTGCAGGCTCGCTGAAGGGCTTTGCATGCCCCAGGCTTTCATCGCCCTAGATGATTTAATTGCACTGTAGCACTACGTGACATAAGTGTGGCCTCAGATGTGTAAAACATTAAGTTTGTATGCATTGGAGACTGGGTAGATGATGAGATGGAAGTCCTGGAACTATTGTTTGTTTTGTTTTGTTTTTCGAGACAGGGTTTCTCTGTGTAGCCTTGGCTGTCCTGGACTCACTTTGTAGACCAGGCTGCCCTGGAACTCACAGAATCCACCTGCCTCTGCCTCCTGAGTGTTGAGATTACAGGTGTGTGCCACCACACTCGGCTCAAGTCCTGTAACTATTGCTTTAAAACAAGAACTACTTACATGTGAGTTAACTTGCAAATAAGATGTTTACTTTGTATAAAAGCCAGTTTTGTAAGGGAGACAGGCTAAAATAATTTATTAAAGAACATATGTATTAACATGTTTCTAGCAATTGTACCAAACAGATTATTAAGGATATTATGGTAATATTTAGAACACTAAAATTCCACTATTCAAAATAATTTGTACTTTATAAAAAGTTTGTTAAGAGAACTGACTTGTATTGTGGTGGTGTAATTTCAACACCAGGAGGCCTGGTGCTGACAGCCAGATCTACATGGTTAGCTCCAGGCCATACAGAGTAGGATCATAGTAGGACCCTGTTGCAAAACACTATCAGCAACAAAAAGCCACCCAAGAGACTTGCCTTACATTGTACGATTGAATTAGTATTTACTGCTAATCTTTCAGGAAACGTTTGATTAATGAGCGTGAAGGACCACCAGAGGGAGTGTAGGGCCTACACATCTGGTGTATCTGGAAGGAGAACATTTAAAAAGTATGAGCAAGTTTTATTTAATTCTCTAGAACAACCCGGCAAACTGTAGTGAAAGCTGAGGACTGTCGATGCTGGGAGTTGCTGGGCTTTTTAGATAAAGCTCAAGGCTTCATCATGATTCCTTTTTTTTCCTCTAGAAAAAGGTACAATTATTACAGAATGAAATGGAAATGATATATTTTCAGAGTGAAATAATGGGTTTTAAAGTAACCAGTCATACAGCTGCGAAAGGGACCATCCACAGGCTCAGAATGGTTCTTCATATTTAACATGTGGTACTTTTTTTTTTGTTTTTGTTTTTTTCCTCTGTGTAGCCTGGGCTGTCCTGGACTCCCTTTGTAGACCAGGCTGGCCTTGAACTCACAGCGAGCCACCTGCCTCTGCCTCCTGAGTGCTGGGATTAAAGGCGTGCGCCACCACACCTGGCCTACATGTGATACATTTGAGTTGTATAGTTTTGAAGTTGCCCAGTCTTTGCAAAGAAGACTAAAAGATGCAGAAAGATTAAAAACTGGAAGAAGGTGGATTTTCCCTTTTCTAGTTGCAAACCTCCTTTGGTGGCTGGTGGCAAATTTCTAGAAACATCTGTAGCATTCTGTTTCTATCTTGGCTACTGTTAAATGTGTCCCCTGAAAATGTTCATCTGAGTGTCAAAGCAGGATTGCAAATTTCAAATTGATCTTTTAAAAAGTCAAAGATGGTTTTTTTTTGGTTTTTCGAGACAGGTTTTCTCTGTGTAGCCTTGGCTGTCTTGGACTCACTTTGTAGACCAGGCTGGCCTCGAACTCACAGCGATCCTCCTGCCTCTGCCTCCCGAGTGCTGGGATTAAAGGCGTGTACCACCACGCCCGGCTTAAAAGTCAAAGATGTTTTAAAGGAGAAAAAAGACTAGTGGCTCTTACTCCAGCGTCTTTCAGGCTTGAAGGTGGTAGTGTCCTGTTTTTCTTTGACTAACTGTAATAAAAATTACTATGACAAGATTTGACATGGCAAGTAAGTTCTATAGAGAAGTCAAAGGCACTTCATTTTCACCCTTAATATAGTAATTAATGTGAGGAACATTTAAGATCTGGAGGGTTGGTTTTAATAGGCTTAAGTTTGAGTAATGAAGTGAAAGTCTTTATTTTTAAATATTAGGTTTGTATGTGTGGGTTTTTCTTTCTTTTTCTTTTTCTTTTTTTTTGTATTTTGAGACAGGGCTTCTCTGTAGCCCTGCCTGTCCTGGACTCACTTTGTAGACCAGGCTGGCCTCAAACTCAAACTCACAGTGATCCACCTGCCTCTGCCTCCCAAATGCTGGGATTAAAGGTGTGCACAACCACGCTCGGCTGTATGTGCTTCTTAATGTTTGTATTCCTGGAAAAGGAGTCCTTTGTCTATCGTCAGCTGAGAATTACGCAGTAGGATTTGAGTCAAAATATCCTTTATTGTGGACTTATGCTGTGGTAAGCCTCTCTTTGGACAGGAGAGAACATCTTAGAGACCAACTCTTTATCAGCTTATATTCTGAATAAGCATAGGATATTTTTTATCTGTGTTAAATATTAGCTGGTGAAATCGTTTCCATTTGTAACTTTTTGACAGAGCAAGACAATAAAAATCTCATAATCTTAAACAAATTTTCAGTTTTGTCTTTAGTGTAAAAATTGTGAGGTAGATGTTGAGTTCCCAGTGTTGTGAAACTGGGAAGAGATTTGTGGAGGTGTATTGTTTCACTGCTGAGTAGCAGCAACTCAAGTGGGAAAGCGCTGTCTCTCTCCTTGTACTCCTGGGTATGATGAAAATGGAAAGCTGAGATGGTCACCTGGCATTCCAGGAAGTTCTTAACAAACAAACAAACAAACAAACTGGTTGACAATACTCACTGTTCGTATAGAGGACCCAAGTTTGATTCCAGCTTCTACTGTGGTGGCTCACAGCCATCTATAGCTCAGTCCCAGAAGATCTGTGCCCCTTATGACCTCTGTGGGGACCTGGTATGCATACACACATGCAGACAAAATACTCGTATCCATAAAATAAGTCCTTACAAAATAGTTTTGGGACCATATAAAATGTATGTGTTACATATAAATACTAGATTATCAGTCGTCTGTATTACGCGTGTGTATATGTGAATATGCACACAGATAATTGCTGTGTGTATATTTGTGTGTCTAGCTGTTCATTCTAGCTTATTTAAATGTGAAGCTCTCTCTCCCTTTTTTTCCTTTTCAATGAAATAGGCTGCACAAAAATGAGCAGGGTATATGTTCAGGAGGAGGCTGGCACAGGCTATTCACAGCAGTGCCATTGAAATAGAAGTAAACTGCAGATTCCACAGCAGAATAGAGGGAATGCAGAAACTCTCTCCAGGAGAAGCTGGACACGAGACCCCCCAGACAGGGTATCTCTGTGTAGCCTTGGTTGTCTGGATTCACTTTGTAGACCAGGCTGACCTGGAACTCACAGAGAGATCCACCTGTGCTCCCACTCCCAGCAACATTTTCTTTCTCTATTGCTCATCCACCTTAATTTTTGAAACAAGCTCCTGAACCTGGAGCTTGCATTAATTAGACTGGCTGGCCTGTCGTCTCAGTGCTGGTTTTAGAGGCCTGCATCACATGCCCTGTTTTTACATGGGTACTAGGGATTCGAACTCCAGTCCTCCTGCTTGCATACTAAACACCTTTCCCACTGAGTGACCTTCTAGTCTTTCTTTCATTTTTAAGTTCCAGAAAAATGCAAGATCAGTACAAGAGATGTTATGTATCCCTGTACCCAAATTGACCAATTGCTTCCATGTGTTCAGACTTATTAAGCTGTGCATTGTATGGTATGTAGTAAATGGGGGGGGGGGGGGCTTTAAAATGTGTCGAAAGTGAGAAATGGTCTTATCAGAAAATACACACACACACACACACACGACCATAAATTAGCATTAATTAAGAACAGTGAAAGAGAACAGATGACTGTCTCTTCTGTGTGTGTGTGTGTATGTGTGTGTTTGTGTGTGTGTGTGTGTGTGTGTATGTATGGTACTTTCCCCTGAAGTTTCACATGTTTTTGTGAAGAAGCAGGATCCAGAGGATGATTCAAAGCGTAACTGCAGTGAGGAAACCCTGCTTTATTTGTTAGCCTGCTTGTCACCAGGGACTGATACCCAGCACTAGTTTTCCTGGAATTGAAGGTGGTGTTCATTCTTACGAAAGAGCAGCACACCTACAGTGTGCTAGGTTCTGCACAGACATGTACCAACTGTAGTGTTCTGGGCACTAGACAAAGAAGAGGAGGCAGAAAGCCTGCTTGCCGTCTTTGGGTGGTGCTCTTTATCAGAGGGAGGCGAGCTTGGTGGGTGTTTACAGACCACACAAGCATTTGTGATCAGGTCAGGGGTGTCTCCCGGAGCCTCAGCATGACTGACTGAAGCTAAATAAGTCGTGGTTTAAATAGTGATGGTTTAAATATCACTTCCCCTCTTACTGCTTTGTATGACTTCCACCGTGTGTTCACTGCACTCTTAAGATTAACTATAATTTATAGCTATTAATTAACTTATTTATTTGGTTTTTTTTTGAGACAGGGTTCTCTATGTAGCCTTGGCTGTCCTGGACTCGCTTTGTAGACCAGGCTGGCCTTGAACTCACAGCGATCCGCCTGCCTCTGCCTCCTGAGTGCTGGGATTAAGACGTGCGCCACCACTGCCCGGCTCTATTAGTTTATTTTTTTGAAAAACAACTTAAAAAAAAAAAACAAAACACCTGAATCAAAGTTTTTGGTTATTTCCTAGATTGGGAGATATTTGAAGTATCTAGAGGGCCGACCAGAGGCTTCAATAGATTAATCATTGATATCAGAAACATGTATGTATTTCATCTTTAGTAATCAAAACGGTACAGTTATATGGTTTATGTATTTTTCAACATAATCAAAGATGCATTGGACAGAAAATGAGAGTTGTCTGCTAGCAGGTCAGATAAAGGAATGAATGTTTTTGTTTTTATTTTTCAAGACTGGGTTTCTCTTGTAGTCTTGGCTGTCATGGACCAGATTGGCCTCAAACTCACAGAGATCCACCTGCCTCTGCCTCCTGGGTGCTGGGACTAAAGGCATGGGCCACCACACCCAGCAGAATGATGTTTCTTTAAAGAACATGTCCATGATACTCTGAAGTAGCAGACTAGATCTTTGCTCCTGTTTATGCACAGTAATTTTCTTTAGGTTTTAGGAATGAATTATGTGTTATAATTTTACTTTTCTTATATTAAGGATTGACGTGAAGGTCTTTTTCACATTAAGGAAGTGTTATGCCACTGTACTAATTCACCTAGTTCTAGCTACTAGAATTTGGTTTTTGTTAGCCTTAACTAGAGATAGATTTTTTGTTGTTGTTGTTTTTCGAGACAGGGTTTCTCTGTGTAGCCTTGGCCATCCTGGACTCACTTTGTAGACCAGGCTGGCCTCGAACTCACAGCGATCCGCCTGCCTCTGCCTCCTGAGTGCTGGGATTAAAGGCGTGCGCCACCACGCCCGGCGTTAGAGATAGAATTTTTAAAATTCTCTGTAGGTGACACCAACCCCGACTTTTGTTTTGTTATAACTTGTCCACGTGTGTGGAACTGGAGAGAGGAACAGATGCCCTCCACACGCATTCTCCAGATTCATTACTCACTGGACACTTTGACCCACGCGCCTTTTGTTTTATTTGGTTGGTTAAGTTGTTTTTAGATAAAGTTTCACTCTTTAGCCCAAGATGCCTTGAACTTGTGATTTTTAAAAAAGATTTAATTATTATTATGTATACAATGTTCTGCCTACATGTACACCTACACTAGAAGAGGGCACCAGATCTCGTTATAGATGGTTGTGAGCCACCATATGGTTGCTGGGACTTGAACTCAGGACCTTTAGAAGAACAGTCAGTGCTCTTAACCATCTCTCCAGCCCAAACTTGTGATCTTCTTGACTCTCAACCTCCCAGGTGCTGGAATTATGGTTGATCTGCTTTTAAACGTGATAAAATTTGGGCCTGGTGTGGTGGCGCACACCTTTGGGAGGCAGAGGAAGGTGGATCTCTGAGTTCGAGGCCAGCCAGGTCTACAAAGCAAGCCCAGGACAGCCGAGGCTATAAGGAGAAGCCCCATCTTGAAGAGAAAAAGGAAATCATAAAATTTGGAATGGAGGCTGAGGAGTCACTTAAGAGCACTGGCCGCTCTTGCAGAGGACCCGAGTTCAGTTCCCAGCACCTCCACGGTGGTTCACAACTGCCTGTAACTCCAGTTCCGGGGCTACGTACGGCGCCTTCTGACCTCCATGGTCACTGCATGCACATGGTACACAGGCGTAGGCGCAGACATAAGTGCGTAAAGTAAATAAATCTTTAAAACTTGCTAAATTCTGTGGCTAAAGAGATGGCTCAGCAATTAAGGAGCATATACTGCTCTTGCAGAGAAGCAGAGTTTGCTTCCCAGCACCATGTTGGCAGCTGGCAGCCACCTGTAACGCCAGCTCCAGGGAATCCTGGCCTCCGAGTGCACCTGCACACATGAGCACATTTCCAGTCAGACATAGAGGCATACACACAATTAACTGTAAAATCTTTTCTAACTTGGTGGTAACTCCATACAAACATGGTAAATGATGGTGGTATTGGTGTGCCAGACTTTTTTATCAACAGACTCAGTGGCTCGGGGATTTGGCTTTGCACGTGTGGGAACTGTGCAACTGTTTAGTCTGTAGCTTCCTTCTCTTGGTTCATCAGTTGGAAAACGACGATTGGTTTTATGCGTCTTATTAGAGTCAGTCCGTGTGGGCCTAAGAGCTGTCCACCTGGAGCGCTGGATCATCTTTATTGTAGGAGCAGGAGCCTGCACTGTCTAAGTGAATGGACCAGTCATCTTTTCCTCTAAACCCCAGACATCGGGGGCCAAGAAGATGGCCCAGTGGGTAAAGCACTCGTCATGCAGGCATGGGGGCTGGATTCCAACCCAGCATCACATCAGAGCTGGGTGCCATGGCAGCCCACCTGTAATCGCAGACCAGCTGAACCAGTGAGCGCTGGGAGACCCGGCCTCCATTTACTGTGGGAGCAGTCAAGGAAGGCGCCAACATCAACCTCTAGCCTCCACATGCAGGAATGCTCGTGTGGCATATACATATGTATCACATTGAAAGCCAAAGTCACACATCTCAGCTGAGCTGTCCTGCTGTGCCTTCCTCTGCCCTATCCATGTTGTTGCTTGGAAGTGGAACCTGTGTAAATACCGTCTCTGTAGCTGACAGCGGCGTCCTCACCATTCCCTTCCAGCCAGAGCACTTCTCTTCTGTCTGCCCTCTTTAGCTGTTAATGACTCCATTATTTTATTTTATTTATTTATTATTTATTTATTGGTTTTTGAGGCAGGATTTCTCTGTTATCTTGGCTATCCTGAACTTTGTAGACCAGGCTGGCCTTGAACTCGCAGCAATCCACCTGCCTCTGCCTCCCGAGTGCTGGGATTAAAGGCGTGCACCACCAAGGCCGCCAACTGTTTGTTTCTTAAAAGCTAGTGGCTCACTAAATTCCTTTGTTTATGACCCAGTGCCTCTTTCTTTCTTTCTTTCTTTCTTTCTTTCTTTCTTTCTTTCTTTCGTTTGTTTCCACTATACTTTTTGTAGTTTGATTAACATACTAAAATAAAATTATTCCTACGATCTGTCATGAACTTATACATATAAAAATTAAGACTAGCCTATGAAGTAAATACAGAAGACATTTTCTTCCCTTCTAGAGAAGGCTTATCAGCCTTGTGCTGTAGGCAGACACTTCTGTGTTTGCTGTCGTAATTGACGCTGTTGACCTTGTTTGTTTTGGAGCTGGGATCTCCCTCTTTTTTTTAAAAAAAGATTTATTTATTATGTATATAATATTCTGTCTGCATGAACACCTGCACACCAGAAGTGGGCACCAGATCTCATTATAGATGGTTATGAGCTACTACGTGGTTGCTGGGAATCAAACTCAGGACCTCTGGAAGAGCAATCAGTGCTCTTAACCTCTGGGCCATCTCTCCAGCCCTTGGGGGTCTCCCTATGTAGTCCAAGACCAAGTTCAAACTCTTGGTCATCCAGCCTGATTCTCCAGAGTGCTTTGAAAAGTTGTGTCTGGTGAGCATATTTAAATGCTATGTGCCTAGTTAAGTGCTCTATCACTAAGCTCAACTTGGCCGCATAACTTACAAGGCCTAAGCAGTAATATTTAAACCAAGATGTCTTTTCATCTGAACTGTGTTAAAATCATATGGACTGCCAGTGACATCACTCAGACTTTGAATTATAATATACAGACATGCACCTCTGTGCCCAGTAGGTCCTGAAGTGTGAGAGGACTCTTGAGTTTATTAGAAGCAGTTTCAAAAACCTTGATTTTTTTATTTTATTTTATTTTTTAACTCTTCAGCATTCAGAAGTGTTGCTTTTCATCACTGGATTGTTGGGACTGAGTGGAACTGACTTCCTTCATGGTGTTCTGTGGCTGGCTGGAAATTAAGAGTATGATAAATTTAATATCACACACACCTTTTTTGAGACATATGTTATGTAGGCTGGACTTGAACTCACTGTGTGGCCGACCTTCTGATCCTCAGGCTTCCACCTCCCACGCGCTGGGATTCCAGGTGTTGGTTACTGTTTGCAATTCTGTGTGGTGCTGGGATGTGTGGTGCTTACGGCTTCAGGCGTGCCTGACAAGCAGTCCATCACCTGAGGTGCACCCCCAGCCCTGGGGCACACTTCTAGTTGTCTCCCTAAGCTCAGGGTTTTGTTTTTTCAGACAGGGTTTCTCTGTGTAGTCCTTGCTGTCCTGGGCTCACTTTGTAGACCAGGCTGGCTTTGAACTCACAAAGATCCTCCTGCCTCTGCCTTCCAAGTGCTGGGATTAAAGGTGTGAGCTACCACTGCCCAGCTTTAGCAACTCTTACATGCTTGAGCAGTTGTCATTAATAAGCACTGCTGCTTTGTTATTGGAAAGTCATGTATGTTAAGTTCCATGTGTTCTAAGCAAAGTGACAAAACAAGAAGACACTGTCCTCTCAGAAAAGCACATTTACACAAAGATAACTAGCCACCCAGGTCCACGGTAACTGACAACGTTCTTTTTCTTTTTTTCTTTTCTCTTTTGGTTTTTCAACATAGGGTTTCTCTGTGTAGCCTTGGCTGTTGAACTCGGAGATCTGCCTGTCTCTGCCTTCTGAGTGCTGGGATTGGCAAATTTCTTCAGAGGTGAAGAAGCAGGAACAATTGCCAAGCAGATGGGAACTTAAAGGTGACAGGATTTGACCAGATCATTGAGGGACTAGTTAACAAGCTGACAGACTGTTGAATCCTTGCTCTGCTAGTAGGTTTGTTTTTTGTTTTTTGTTTTTGTTTTTTTTTTTAAACCTCCCTCTGAGATTACTGACAATTAGGTGAGTTCGTACAGTTAGGCTGTTTAGAGCGGTGTCTCCAACACCATTAGAGTGAGGAAGCGTGCACTTGAGATAGAACACCAAGAAGAAAGGAGAGGTGCCCTTGGTTTGTTTGAAGTGGATGGAGCGGCCACAGTGACAGCTACCAGGGAGCAGCGTGTGGTTATAAATGACCTAGCTAGGGAACGGGGCATCTTTCCGTGTGTGCGGAGGAGAACTGATGTGGTTGTAAGCACTCACAGGGCCTAGAATCGTGGAGGAGAAATGCCTCTGGGCGTGCCTGGAGGGACAGTCAGCTGGGGTGGGAAGACTTACACTAAATGTGGCCAGCACCAGCCTCATGCCTCTCTGCTTCCTGACTGGATGCAGTGCAGCAGCAGCCTTACCCACCATGGTGGACTGCACCCTTGAACTTCAAGCAAACAGGACCTTGCTCTCAGAGCAGCAAGACTGTAGCCAGCACACAAGGGATGCCTTGCATTCTTTGTCAAGAGATCTTGTGTGCTCTAGAACACACTTTGGGTCTGCGTCTGACATTTCTCACTGTATGTCTTTCTTTCTTTCTTTCTTTTTTTAAAGATTTATTTATTTATTATGTATAAAATGTTTTGCCTGCATATACACCTGCAAGGCAGAAAGAAGGCACCAGATCTCAGTATAGATGGTTGTGAGCCACCTTGTGGTTCCTGGGAATTGAACTCAGGACTTTTGGAAGAGCAGGCAGTGCTCTTAACCTCTGAGCCATCTTTCTTGATTTAAAAGTAACCGAAGTGAAACCAGGTACAGTGGTGCACGCCTGTAATCCCAGCAATCTGGGAGACAGAGGCAAGTGAATCCCTGTGAGTTTGAGGCCAGCCTCATCTACAGAGCAAGTTCCAGGACAGCCAGGGCTAAAAAGTAAAACCCTGTCCCCCCAAAAACAAAATACATAAATAAACAAACAAAATAACCAAAACTGCTGGAGAGAGAACTCACTCAGTGGTTAAGAACACTCCTTTAATCCCAACATTTGGGAGGCAGAGGCAGGTAGGTCTCTGAGTTCAAGGGTAGCCTGGTCTACAGAGTGTGTTCCATAATAGCCAGGGATACACAGAGAAACTGTCTTGAAGAAAACAAAACAAAACCCAACAACAGGCTGGGCGTGGTAGCACATGAGTTTAATCCCAGCACTTGGGAGGCAGAGGCAGACGGATCTCCGTGAGTTCAAGGCCAGCCTGGACTACAGAGAGAGTTCCAGGACAGCCAGAGCTGTTACACAGAGAAGCCCTGTCTCAAAAAACAAAAAACCCCCCAAAACCCAAACAAACAAAAAATCAACAACAACAACAAAAAGCAAAAAACCAACCAACCCCCCAAAACTGAACAACAACAAACAACAAAACAACACAAAAACCACTTCTTGTTCCTGCAGAGGCTCCATTCAATTCCCAGCAGCCACATAGCCGCTACAACACCTGCAACTCCAGTGATAGGAGATCCAGTGCCATCTTCTGGCTTCCACACGCACGCACCAGGCATGCACATGATGCAGACACACGTGCACAGAGACAAATCTTTACCAGGTGTATGTAACATCTTTAATTCTAGTTCTGAAGAGGCAGCAGTAGGCTGTTCTGAGTAGCCTGCAGCCTGGCCTACATAGCAAGTTCTAGGCCAGCCAGGGCTCCATTGTGAGACCCAGTCTTAAAAACAAACAAACACACACCCCGAAACTTTAAAACTAATTTTAACAGTAAAGCTGATGGCTGTTTGTTCTGAACTTTTATGCATCCTTAATTTGTCAGTTTGTTTTTAGTTTTTTCTTATATTCTTAGTTGTTTATGTAACACTTATTTTTTGTCTCAAAAGTTCAGTGGGTTTTTATGACTGGTTTCTTTCCTACCCTCTAGACGGTGTAGGTTCTAAGTCACAAAGCCACACGGTGGAAAGGGCCCAGCAGAAGGGTAAAGAGAAGAGAGAAGGCATTCTCTATCAGCTGCCCTGTTTTACAGACCTGCAAACTGAGATCAGCAGGAGACAGTCGCAGGTTCATGATCACAGCTCCTTTCTGTGTGGGCTGTCTCTCATTGCTGTGGTTCTCAGCCATCTGGGGGAGGTGTATATGCCAGTCCTATGTCTACTACCACTTTCCGAAACCAAGATAGAAAGCCATGTTCTTATCAGGAGCAGTGTGATGGTAATTCACCCCAGTTAGGAGAGGATCATGACTGTTCTCTGCTGAGCACTACTCTTCTTTTATTTAAAATTACACTTGTATTTAGTGTGTGGGTGAGCCTGTGCACACGCTTATGTTGCAGCTCACTTGTGGAGGTCAGGACAACTGTTGGGAGTTGGTACAAAATCAGCTTTGAGGAAAAAAACAGTTTCTTTTTAATTTTCCAAGTTGTCAGCTATAAGTGCTTTTTTTTTTTTGTTGGTTACCATAGAACACTTTAGCTGTAGATTGGTGATGTTACCGTGTAGAGTGGGTATCATTGTGTGATGTTTGACCTCCCAAGCTTCCTGCCATCACTTGCTTTCAGTCTCCTGCAGTTTAACGTGAGCAGGCAGAGTGGCAGGGGCCATACTGAAGCCTTGCTTCCTTCTGCGACAAGGCCCTGGGCTTCGTGTCTAGCAGCACAGTTGCTCAGTACACATCTCCCGCCAGAGCAGGTGGATTTTCTTAAATACAAAGTCAGATTCCAGTCACCAATTCACTGTCAACAGCAGTTCCTTTTTGCCCTTGAAATGTATTGTTTTAACCTCAGTGAGACATTCTACTTGCATTTCGAAAATGTGCGTAGCAACAATACTTCTTAGTCACAATAAGCATAATTTTACCATGAAGTCATTTTGCAACTGGCAGTCGCTTTGTGTGCTATATTCTTCCCCACGATTAGCAGACGACGCGCATTCTTATGTCCTCCCAGCGGGGTGCACGCAGCCCTTATCATTTACAAGCTGAGACCCACTTGTATAACCAATAGTGTCTGCACACAGTCTTTTCTGTGTCTTGCCTGGTGTGGATCAGATCACCATTTATTTACCATACTTTGGGTCCCCCCCCTTTTTTTTTTAACTTCATTTTTCTGAAGGGACTAGGAGATTTTTTTCCCCACGTCTCATCTGTGACTTGTATTAGATTCCTTTTTGTTTTGTTTTGTTTTTTGCTTTTTGTTTTTTGAGGCAGGGTTTCTCTGTGTAGCCTTGACTATCCTGTACTCCCGTTGTAGACCCGGCTGGCCTTGAACTCACAGATCTACTTGCCTCTGCCTCCCGAGTGCTGGGATTAAAGGCATCTGTCACCAAGCCCAGCTTCGATTCCTTTTTATGACACTTAAAATCCCTATCACAAGAGAAGAAAAAAGCCTCCAAATTAAATTAAACAACCACCATAGTGCGTTATTATTGAGCAGGGAAATATGAATGGGCATGCAGAGGCCAGAGGACCGCCCTGTGGGTGGGGCTGGTTCTTTCCATCATGGGGGTCCTGAGGGTTGAACTCACTTTTCAGGCTTGTGTATTTTACTGCTGAGTCATCTCACCAGGGCAGATTTGGATTTTTTTGAGGGCTGTATGCAAGGTGTGTGCATGAGCATGGTGTGTGTGTGTGTGTGTGTGCGCGGGGGGGGGGGGGCTTCTCTTAGTCCCTTCATATGAAATTGTTTCTTCTTCCTCTTCCTCCCTCCTCCCTCCTCTCCCTCCTCTGCTGGTGCTGCTGCTAGAGATTTAACATGGCCTTTGTCCTAGGTAAATGCTCTCTAGCTGTGCCATGTCTCATTTTCTTTAAATGTATTTGTTTATTATTATGTATACAGTGCTCTGATTGCAACGAAGAGGGCATCTGATCACATAGACGGTTGTGAGCCACCATGTGGTTGCTGGGAATTGAACTCAGGACCTTTGGAAGAGCAGACAGTGTTCTTGACCTCTGAGCCATCTCTCCAGCCCCCATATCCCATTTTCAAACCCTAATGAGTTTTCTTTGTTTGTTTGTTTTTCTTTCTTTTTGTTTTGTTTTTTTTGGTTTTTCGAGACAGGGTTTCTCTGTGTAGCCTTGGCTGTCCTGTACTCTCTTTGTAGACCAGACTGACAGCAATCTGCCTGCCTCTGCCTCCCGAGTGCTGGCATTAAAGGTGTGCGCCACCACTGCCCTGTCCTTACTTAGTTTTTTTGTTTATTTGTTTGTTTTGTTTTTTGAGACAGGATTTCTGTGTGTGTAGCCCTGGCTCCTGAACAGGTGCGACCAACCAAGCCTGGCTTATTTATTTTTGAGACAGGGGCTATGTAGCTGAAGTCAGCCCAGGGCCACTGGTCTTCCTGCCTCTACCGTCTGAGTGAGTGCCGGCATGAAAGGTGCGCACCTCCAGCTGCCTCTACCTCCTGAGTACTGGGATTAAAGGCATGTGCCACCACACCCAGCTTTCTTTATACTATCTTTAATATGGCTATATTCTAGAACTTTCTTATTTAGTTCATCTGTTTGTTTTTTCCAAATTAGTTTGATTTGCTTCATTGTTTTCCTATTTTTTCAATTGTAACTCCATCAAAAGCACTGCACACAGTAGGCATCTTTGTGTGTGTGTGCTTTGTTTCTGAACAGGTGTGAATAGCAGGTGTGAATAGCAGGTGTGAATAGGGGTTTCTTCTTTTCTTAGGTCTCAAAAATTGTCATTTTTGTATTTTCACACATAGTATTTGTTTTGATCTAAGAATGCTGACGATAGCTTAGAGACTTTAATATACTTGATTTCAGGTGACTTTTTCGAAATTATTTGGCATTGCCAGACTAATCCTATTAGTAAAGACTATAAGAGTTTTGTAATTCTAATTTAGAGCCCCATATCTAGTAACTTAAGTTTTGATTCTTATGTCATTTAGTTGCTTTATTCTAAAAAAAAAGTTATTGGCTTTTAAAAAAACCAATCATAATTATATAGGCTAATTAACTTTTAAAGAGGAAAATAAAAATTCATTTTAGAACCTGTATTCTAGATAAAATGGTTTAATAGATACACACTGACTTGAAGATAAGAACTTTTAGGTCATGAATTTTCTCCTTAAGTTTGTAATTTATTGAAAAGGAGTTGGCAATTGAGAACAAAAAAGGTAAAGATCATTAAAAACAGGAAAATGAATACAAATGGCTTGAGATAACGAGCAGGATGGGAGAATGGGAAGAAGAACTTACAGCAGTGGCTGCAGGCGGGGGCTGCCTGTGTTTGAACATTAAATTTAGCTCCAAGCTTCCTGGCAAGCAAGTGAAAAAAGGAAACAGGATGGGTTTCATGGTTATTGTCTCATAAAGAAGCTTATCGGCTTTTCAGTGGAGAAAAACTTAGAAAAAGTCCTGGGTTTTAAAGAGGCTGAATTCATATTCAAGGAATGTATTTCCTATCTCCTCTTTTATAAATGACTAAATTTCTGCTGTTGCTGTTTTCACTGCCGTAGTTACATTTGCTCAAATTAAATTTATGTCCACTCTTGTCAAAAGTGGAAACTGTGGCTGGGTGTTTATGTATTGCCTCTGGAGCTGGAGCCACTGACGAACAGGAAACTGAAAGCTACAAGTTCAGGAAATGTATTGTGTTTAGATTGTGTGGAGAAAATATATATAGTACTTAACTACTGAAGTCTCTGACCGTTTCAGGGCTGAAATTTGTATTGATGTGTTTCGAGATGGCTATCGAGGGTTCTGACAGCAATACCCCAGATGCCAAATCAGGATACCAGCTGCAGCCTGTAGCTGTGGAGGAGATGCTGTGCAGCACGGGAGGACATGCAGCAGATGTGTGCTCAGTTCACTCTCGCAGGAAGCGGCACAGCCGGCAGCTCAGTGGATTGTTCAGGGATGTTTTGTCTTTAAGAATTAGTTTTAAAAGGCTGGAAGTCCAAAATTCCAAAGCTAAGGCGTATGGTAAATTTACATTTTTCAAGTCATCTAGTTGGTAGTATTTTATTACAATCGCTCTAGGAAGCATTTTGATTTGCCTTCTTGGGCACAACTTCATTTCACATACTTATCTAAACAAAATATGAAAACAAAACAAAATTTGTGAAAATCTAAAAAAAAGAAAAGTTTTAGTTTGGTTCTAATGAAAGGGAGGCCCCATCTTACATGATATCTCATTTCACTCAGCAAGTCCTGATGGTCAAGCTATATTTTCTTATGTCGAATTTCATTTTATCTAATATGTTAATATACTTAAGAATTTTCTTTTCTTTTCTTTTTTTTTTTTTTTTAAGAATTTTCTTAGTGTTAAGAAAATTATTATCACAGGGCGTAGTGGCACATGTCGGTTTTTTTTTTTTTTTTTTTTGTGCATGTCTTTTATCCCAGCACTCAGGGAGTCAGAGGCTGGTGGGTCACTGTGAACTTAAGGCCAGCCTGGTTTACAAAGCAAGTCCAGGACAGCCAAGGCTACACAGAGAAAACCCTGTCTCAAAAACCAAAAAGAAAAAGAAGAAAGAAAGAAAATTATTAATATTAAGTTATCTGTCTCCTAAATATTTTTTAATTATTGTAGGAGATGCATAAAGTTTATAGAATTCTATTTTTTGAGACAGGGTCTCTATACACAGTCATGGCTGTCTTGAAACTCCCTACATAGACCAGGCTGGCCACAAACTCACAGAGGTCTGCCTGTCTCTCTCTGCCTCCTGAGTGCTGGGATTAAAGGCATGCGCCATCATGACCAGGAAGAGTCTCTGTTTTTTGAAGTTACAGAAGGCATTTGTGTAGAGCTGAAGCACTCTGTGTATCGGGTAGACATTCCTTGTAATTTCTGATGTGTCTCTTTTGATGGCATATTAATTATATGGATTTCGCATTCTTACTTTGTGAGACACTGGAGTTTAGTAGCTTCTTTTTTGTTTTGTTGTTTTTGGAGACAGGGTTTCTCTGTGTAGCCTTGGCTGTTCTGGACTCGCTTTGTAGACTAGGCTGGCCTTGAACTCACAGTGATCCGCCTGCCTGTGCCTCCTGAGTGCTGGGATTAAAGGCGTGCGCCCCCACCACATCACTAATGTATTTCTTAGTAGATGTTTTCTCTGCATTTACAAATGCATGTGGTTCTGTTGTTGTTGAGACAGTATTTTCATGCAAAGGACATGTTCTTCTGTGGTAGTAGAGGTCAAACCAAGGCTTTGTGTGTGTTCAGTAAGTACACTGATCTATGTTCTTGAGCCTTAGAAAAGTTGGGTCATGTTCTGCAAATCACTTTTTCCTTTAATGTCATTCTTAAGCATTTTTTTCATATCAATAACTGTTAACTTACATGTTTAACTGCTGCATACTCTTTCATTGTTGAGATTTATAGTAAGAGTCCATTACATATCTAACCCCTGTGGCTGATGAGATGACTCAGTAAAATGCTGACTGTACGCATGGGAACCTGAGTTTGGGTCCCTGGCATCCTTGTAAACACATGTACATGGTGTGTGTCTGTAATTCTAACCCTGGGAAAGTTGGAAAGGTGGGTCTCTGGCGCATGCTGGCCTGCTAGCCTAGCAAAATTGGTAATAAGTCCATGTTTAGTCTCAAAAAGAGTGAAAAAGGCACCCAGCATTCACCTCTGGCCTCCATAGACGTGGGCACCCATATATATGTGTATAAATTCTTTCTTCTCTTAGAATTGTTGTATTTAGTAGCCTCTCACCAGATGCTGTTGCACAGTTTTCTAGACATGTTGAGCTAAAAGATATTAAGCTCTTTGTAGATACTGGCAAATTTGCCTTTGAGAACATCATGTCGGCTTGTGTTTTCACTAGGAATGTAAAGTATTATTTTTTGGTGAATATTCAAATTTTCATTTTGTGGACAGAGTCTGCCTCTCTGCTCGGGGTTATTGAGAGAGTCTGCTGTGGATCTCCGTTCTGCTGAGGTGGGACAGCAGTGTGCAAATCAGTGGCTGTGCCCCAGGGTTTGGAGAACAGCCAGATGGTGGAGCTGACGACAGTAGTTTCTTGCTCTTTCATAGTAACAGCAGAGCAAGCGCCTCAGGAGGAAATGGGAGACTAAAGCTCCAGTGGGTACAGAGCCCTGGGGAGGGCACAGGGGCTAGGTGTTGGGCAGAACTGCTCAAGTTGAGAGCAGGAGGTGGGATGGACGTCTCGGAGATGAGCGCAGAGGGCTTCGAGCATGGAAGGGATCTGGATTCTGTGCTGTCTGTGGCGGGAAGGTGTTGGGGGGCTGCCAGAGTAAGTTGTCGTAAGCTAGTCTGATTGTCACTTTCCTTAAAAATGGTTCAGTTCCCATTTCCTTTGGAATAAAGTTCAAATGCTGTATTCTGGTACACAAGGTCCTTCAGTCAAGCCTCTGCCTATTTATTTAGCATCGTCTGCTTCTTTCCCACATGTACCCTTTGCTTTAGCCAAATTGAATCACAAGCAGTTCCTGCATGGGTCACTGGTGATTCATATCTTTGCATCTTCCTGCGTGCTGCTGGCCTGCAGGAAGCCCTCCCCTCTGCCTGTGTGGTCACTGCCTTGGGCTTAGAGGGTCTGCGCTGCTCTTATTTTCTAGCCATACTCTCCCTAGTCACTTTCTGCCATAGCCACAGTCTTGGAATGTGTGTGCACCCAATTGATCTCTGACCACACCCTCGCTGGGTGAAAGTCCATCCATCAGTTACCATCTCCACCACAGCCTGCCATACTTTCCCTCCATAGTATTTCATTGTGAGGATCTTAAACTGGGGGCTCTGCCGCACAGGAAACCCTTCACATGGCTTGCTTTAGTTTCACATCTGAAATTCTGAAATCGCTGCATGAACCAAGGCTAAAAACTTGACTCCTATGCTGCCTCCTCCCTTTTACTTTACTTGGTGTGCTGCTCACAGGTGTGCATGTGGAAGTCACCTTTGGAGTTCTAGCCTTCCACCTTGTTGAGGGAAGGTCTTCCTTGTTTCTTCTGCGCTGCCTTCCCAGGCTAGCTGTCCTGTGAGCTTCTGAGCCATCCTCTTCTCTCCAGGATTGCTGGGATTACAGAGGGGCCACCAAATTCAGCTTTTCACATTGGTCTGGGGATCAGCCTCAGACTGCCAGGGTTGTGCAGCTAGCGCTTGCTACTTTTGCTGAGTTAAAACCTAGCACGCTCACGTGCGTGTGTGTTGTGTGTGTGTCCATCCCTGTATGTGTGCCGGTGCATGTCGGTGGGCCAGGGGAGGATGTGGGATGTCTGCTTCCATCATTCTCTACCTTGGTTTGAGGCACTGTCTCTCTTGAACCTAGAGCTCACTGGTTTGGCTACACTGCCTGGCCGGGAAGTCCCAGGAGGCCTCTGGTCTCTGTCTTTGCCGTGTTGCCTTGGGATTACAGGTATGCCACCTCACCGGCTTTTTCGCATGGACGCTGGAGATGAAATTTAGATCCTCACGCTTGTACAGCATCTACCTACTGAGCAACCTCCACAGCAGGAGGTTTGGCTATTTTGAATCCTTTAGGTATCTCCGGGAATTTTGGTATCAACTTGCTAACTTTTGTAACAAAGTTAATTTAGCTTTTGCTAGGGATCTCTTTGGCCAGTTTGAGAACCAGCCAGTAAGATACAATTTAGTCATTTAAAACTGGCGCTAGGACAACTGTAACATTTAAATACCCCAGTTGTTAAGTTGGGAAACAATATAAAATATACACAACTAAGACTTGATATCAAGCCTGCCCTATGCCTGTAATCCCAGGGCTCAGGAGGCAGAGGCAGGCGGATCGCTGTGAGTTGGAGGCCAGCCTGGTCTACAAAGTGAGTTCAAGACAGCCAAGGCTACACAGAGAAACCCTGTCTCGAAAAAAAAAAAAAAAAAAAAAGATAGGAAAATATTAAGAAAACAGAACTCTGTTTTCTCTTTTAAATTTTTCTTTTGTTGTTTGTTTTTCGAGACTGGGTTTCTCTGCGTAACAAAGCGCTGGCTGTTCTAGACTTGCTTTGTAAACCAGGCTGACCTTGAACTCACAGATCCACCTGCCTCTGCTGGGATTGAAGGCGTGTGCCACCACTCTCAGGATTAATTTTCCTTATTTGAATCAGTAACTGGGAGCTGGGGAATGAGAGCACTGCTTATATTTTTTCCTTTTCTCTTTGGATTTTGGAGATAATCTCACTCTACAGCCCAGTCTAGTCTTGAATTTGTAGCAATCCTCCTGCCTCTGCCTCCCCAGTGCTGGGATTCCAGACTGGCACCACTATATCTAGTTTCTTTAAAAAAAAAAAAAAACTCTGAGAAAGAGGACAAGATACAAATCAGGGGAAATACTAGCAAAAAACCATAGTGACAAAAGACTTATCCATAATAAAGAACTCCTAAAACTCAATAGTTTGATTGCTATTACCACTAGCACCAAAACCAGTAAGAATATAACACAGTGAAAAATACACACACACACACACACACACACACACACACACACACACACAGAGCAGGGGAGGGGGGAGAAATTTGTATGTGGTGGTTTTTTAGGACAGAGTTTCTTTGTGTAGCCCTGCCTGTCCTGGAACTCACTCTTTAGATCAGGCTGGCCTCAAACTCAGAAATTCAACTGCCTCTGCCTTCCCAGTGCTGGGATTAAAGATGTGCACCACCACCACCCAGTGCAAAAAACATTTTTTTGGGGGGCGGGGCTGGAGCGATGGCTCAGAGGTTAATAGCACAGACTGCTCTTCCAAAGGTCCTGTCCTGTACCTCAAACCGAGGCAGAGAATGATGGAAGGCTCACAGCCATCTATAATGAGATCTGGTGCCCTCTTCTGGCATGTAGATGTACATGTAGGCAAAACACTATACTAAATAAATAAATAAATAAATATTTCAAAAGAAATTTTTTTGACCAGACATCTCAGAAAAGAAGACGCACAGTGGGCTGGTTGTGTCCCTCTAAAGGCTAAAGACCACTAACAAAGACCCGGATAGAGGACACAGGTGTCTTTTTCGAGTTGTTGACCAACGTGTCCAAAAGTCTCCCAAAACATACAGCCTATTGTTACTGCCTTTGGTTGCCTCCCAGAGGTGGTAGTTACATTTGTATTGCTGAAGACACTATGTACTTCCAAAACAGGGTCCAGAGACCCCTGAGCTGGAACTGGCCTGAAAACCTCCCTGAGGACTGGCTTTCATGACACCAGAAGGCACTACACAAGCTTCCAAAGAGGGAGAAACCAACAGTCCCACCCAGCTATGCCACCTGTGAGCCATATCAGTGACCAGTGTGACTGCAGGAGTGCTGCGCATACTGCGTCATTAACCAACAGCGCTAAGTTGGACTTAGATTTGCTTAGTGAGAGGGAGACTGTGTCTTCTGGGCCTAACTACTCAGTGCCAGTGAGATCGTAGTTACCAGAAGAGAACCCATCACTCTCACACTACTAAGTGAACAATGTCCTAGCAATAATCTAAGCATCTGCCCTTCTATCCACAGATAAGTGCATCACCACCCATCAAGGAAACTTCTCTGAGATCAATACTACAGAAAACCACATCCAGGCAAAATGCAGATTGTAGAGCCCAGTCTCAGTGGAAATTAAAAACTCAACATATGGAAATATTCCATAGGTTTTGCATAAATTAGGTGAACATTTAAGGTTTGCTGTAGAAGCTATTCTAAACTTCAAAGTTCTGTTAAACTCTGTTCACATCAACACCAACCAAAGCCAAGCTGACATGCTTTGGTTTCCCCTCCACACTCTTCAGTTGGTTCATCGACGACAGGATGCCAGGGTGGTGCGTACACACCTATAACTCCAGCACGCAGGAGGTGGGGCGGGAGGATGGACAGCGGCCAGGGTGGTGCGTACACACCTATAACTCCAGCATTTTAAAATAAAATAACTGATATTTTAGAGGATTTTATTTTATTATCAGACTTTTATAGTGTCATGGGAAAACTACACCTTTCAAATTTGAGACTATTAAGATTTTTCCAGCAGTGCTTATTGTATGAGACTTTACACCCATGGAAGTGCCACTGTCCTAACCTTATCTTTTTCTGGCTTGTGCTTCTGATTCTGACCAAAATGTAGTTAGCAGAGATTGGGTTTTACTCTCTTGTTTACAGTCACAAAGCAAACAAAAATCTCCAGACAAGATATGAGGCAACAGCTTGAGACACCAGTAAGCCAGCAGCAAAGGAGAGAGTGATCCCTGAGGAAATAGAAACCAGCAGGTACAGCCTGCAGTTAGACTAAGTGACTCCCAGAATTCTTGTCTGTTGGGGTCCCGGGAGGGCAGACAGATGGCCTTTGAAGAGGAAAGAGCTCCACAGGGAAGATCTTCAGAGGTGTGTGGAGGATCCCAATTGTTGTTCAGATGAGCACTGCTCAGTTGTGTAAAGATCGCTCAGAGAAACAGCCACCCAGGAGGCTAATGAGCAGCAACCCCCGTGTCTTTTCAGAGTCAGACATGGTGGCAAATGTCTATAATCTCAACACTTAGGAGGCAGAGGTGAATTCAGGGCCAACCCGGGATTCTCAGCAGCAAGAGTTCATGTCAAACAAAAAATGTTTGAGTTACTACCAGCCAAATAGCCTTATAGGTCACAGCATCAGGGAGAGTACTCAGAAGCAATTGCCTTAACGGTGGGAGAATGCAACCCTCAACGGAAGACTCCCTTCATCCTCCCAACAAAGTTCCAAAACAAGCCTGCAAAGGGTCAGATTGTTTCCAGGTACCTTAACTAGGACAAAGTTCCACATTAAGAGGAATGCAGAACTATCTTTCACCAGGGCCAAATTCGCGGTTAGCCTCTGGTGAAAAATTACCAGGCTTGCAAAGAAACAGGGAAAATTAGTCAATAGAAACAGACCCAGATATGGCTGATGATGAGATTAGTAGGCACGGAAGTAGCTGCTATAACTAGATTCCTCTTGTTCAAGAAAAACACAGCAAAGAGTGAGAATGTTGAGTAGTTAAGAAAACTCTGATCCCACTTGATCATTGGAGTGAAACCTACAGCGTGTGAGAAAATAGCACATAGCATGGGGTTAGTTTCTGCCAAAGCAGAGCAGGAGAAAGATTAGAAAACTTGAAGGCTTAGCAGTGTAAACTATCCAAAATATACTTACAGATTTTTAAAAATTATTTATTTATTTATTATGTATACAGTGCTCAGCCTGCATGTACACCTGCAGATCAGAAGAGGGCATCAGATCATATTATAGATGGTTGTGAGCCACCATGTGGTTGCTGGGAATTGAACTCAGGACCTCTGGACGAGCAGCCAGTGCCCTTAACCTCTGAGCCACCTCTCTAGCCCTACAGATTTTTTTTTTAAGGCCTGAGAAAAGGAATCATTTTGCAATGAGACAAACATGAAGACATGATGCGTATATAATTATAGTTTTAAAGAGAAAGAGGACAGGCTGGTGAGATAGATCAGAGGTTAAGAGCACTGTCTGCTGGTCCAGAGGTCCTGAGTTCAATTCCCAGCAACCACATGGTGGCTCACAGCCATCTATAATGTGATCTGGTGCCCTCTTCTGGGCCTGCAGGTGTATGTGCAGGCAGAGCACTATATACATAGTAAATAATTATTAAAGAGAAAGAGGATTACAGAAATCTTCTCTGAAGGAAAAAAATAGCCAAGAATTTCTAAATTTGACAAGAAAAAGAAGAAAAATGTAAAAAAAAAAAGTGATTAATAGTAGACACACAGTAAGGTATATTTACATATAAACTATCAGTGGTCACAGTAAGTATAAATGGCTTAAAAATATCCAGTTAAAAGACAGCTTTACATGTTGGATAATAACTCATTGTGTGCTACCTAGAGAAATTCACTATGTAAATAAAAGCATAGAAATAGATAAAAATACAAGAGGATACTTCATGCTAATACTTTCTAAAGAAAGCTGGAATAAATTGTACTGGTTTTGCACAGATTAGATTTTAGAGCCAACAAGATTACTTGTAAGAGAGTCTAGAAAAATGCCTTACTAGTTAAGAGTACCTTACTGCTCTTTCAGATGACCTGAGTTCGGTTTCCAGTGCCCACACTGGGTGGTTCACCACCTCCTGTAGCCCTAACCACAAGGCATCTGACAACCTCTTCTAGTGCCTGCCAGCATTCACATGCACATTACCTATACATAAATGTTAAAAGACAAAAAAATATTACCAAGAATAAAGACTTAAAATTAAGTGGATCATTAGTTCTAAGTGTTTAAAATGTTTATGCACCTATAAACAGAACTTCAAAATACATGAATCAGAATCTGATAACCCCTAATGAAAGGGGTCTCCAGTTATTGTTGGAGACTGCACCCCACAGGGGTGGGGAGAGTGACGTCAGAAGTGATTTAGAAGACTTAACTAACTTCCTGAATCAACATTTATATAGTATTTTATCCATTATAAGCCAAATACACTTTATTTTCAGTTTCACATGGGATATTGGCTAAAAGAGATTAGATTTTTAGTCTGTAAGACAGCGTCAAAGATTTGAATGACTTAATTCTCAAATATGAACTCTGACCGAAAGGAATTAGAAATTAATGTATGTCTGGGTATAGTGGCATATGCCTTTAATCTCAGCACCTGGGAGGAAGAGGCAGGCCGATCTCTCTTGAGTTTCAGGCCACTGATTTACATAGCGAGTTCCAGGACAGCGAAGGCTACACAGTGAGACAAAAGTTTTTTTAAAAAAAAATTAATGTTGGGGGTTGGAGAGATGACACATCAGTTAAGAGTACCACTGGCTACCCTTCCAGAGGACCTGGGCTCAGTTCCCAGCACTTAGATTGTGTGTGGCTCGCACCCATCTGTATCTCCAGGTCCAGGAGATCTTCCAGCCTCTGAGAGCTCTAAGCACACATGTGTGTTGCTAATTTAAAGGTAGGGTCTAATAAATGTCTATTATTAGCTCTATAATTGTTAAGACAGTATTTTCTAACCCCCTAGCAATTAATGAAAACATGGACACTTGTTATATTTTAAAAGAGCCTTGGTTCACCTGGGTCAGGGCAGATATTAATCCCCTAAACTCCCTCTCATATCTCCCTGCCAAAATCCCATGCCATCTGTTTTTAATAATTTCTGTCAAGCTGCCTCCCATCCATAATCCCAAATACTTGCTAATGTTCTTCATCTGGGCCAAAGCTCCATCCACACGGGCCATGCGCTTCTCCACCTAACTAACCCATGATGGCTCCTTCCTTCTCTCCTTTCTCCTTGCTAAGATCCTTAACTCCCCCAGCCCGGGAACCTCTGTCATGTCTACCTTCTGCCGGCCCTGCCCAAGTATCAACTTTTTATTGGTCAAACTGGGAGGCAAGATGACAAATATCATTTTGGAGTATGTGAATGCCTTTTCATTTGGGCAGCAACCAGACCAACCCTCAGCACTTGGTACACAGACATATATTCGAGCAAAACACCCATGTGTATATCATAAAATGCAGGGTGTGATGGTGCTGCACACCTTTAAACCCAGCACCTGGGGGGAAAAGGCAAGTGGATCTCTGAGTTTGACTCCAGCCTGGTCTACATAGTGAGTTCTCGACCAGCCAAAACTACATAATGAGACTCTGTCTCAAAAAAAAATTTTTTTTTAAATGAAAGATATCTGGAAAAATCATAAACATGTTTTCAAGAAAACCAGTGGTTAGAAAAAAACCTTAAATTTAGACAGTAATTTTAATAAATAATCATCAAAATTTATAGTGGTTTATAGTTTCTAGAAAGAGTGAAAGGAAAAATTCAAAAGTGTAAAGTTACAAAACAGTATCTTTAGCTTTTTAAGACACTGGAGAGTGAAAACCAAAAACTAAACAGAAGAAACAGGTCAAAGATAAAAGCTTACATCAGTAAAATAAAAAACAGAAAAATAGCAGGGGAAGCCAGTGAAATGAAAAGCTATTGCTTAGAAAACTCCAATATAATCAGTGAACTGCTAGTCTGATTGAGCAGGAGAGGACACGCGTTTCCAATTGGGAATGAACGTAACAAAAGCAAAGAGTGCACAATTTTAAAAGGAAATAAAGAATAGCCAGGTGTGGTGGTGCACGCCTTTAGTCCCAGCGCTCGGGAGGCAGAGGCAGGCTGATCTCTGAGTTTGAGGCCAGCCTGGTCTACAAAGTGAGTCCAGGACAGCCAGGGCTACACAAAGAAACCCTGTCTCAAAAAGCCAGAAAAGAAGGGGGGTGGCAGGAAAGATCATAGCCCACATGGTGGCTCACCACTGTCCGTAATTGCAGTCCCAGGGGATCTGATGCTCTCTTCTGATCTCTGCAGACACCAGGCATGCACATAGTGCACAGACATATTCATTGCGGCAAAATACTCGCGTGCATAAGTAAACCCTTAAGTTTTTTAATAGAAAAAAATTGTCTTTTCACAAACAAATGTTTTGGAACAAATTGGTCTTTGTATTTAAGAATAATCCTTGTTTAGATGGGCGTGGTGGTCTATGGTGGTCTACCTTTTAATCCCAGCACTCAGGAGGTAGAAGCAGGAGGATTGCTGTGAGTTCCAGGACAGCCTGGTCTACAAAGTGAGTCAAGGACAGCCAAGGCTACACAGAGAAACCCTGTCTCAAAAAACAAAAGAATAATTCTTGTTTCATACTGTGCGTAGTGGTATGTGGGGACTTAGGTGGGTGGATATACCCCTTATCACTTTTAAATTTTGCTGTTTAAGTATTTGATGTCACCACTACACAAGAGCTAAACCCACATGATTAATACCCCACACGTTGCAAATTCCCTAGTGTTGTTGCTAGAAACAGGACCATTCTCAATGTCTTGTTTTTAGGTTTTGGTTTGGTTTTTTGTTTGTTTTTTGAGACAGGGTTTCTCTGTGTAGCCTTGGCTGTCCTGGAACTCACTCTGTAGATCAGGCTGGCCTCGAACTCACAGCGATCCTCCTGAGTGCTAGAATTAAAGACGTGCCCCACCACGGCCAGCCAGTATTTAGTTGTAATGGGAGTCCTAGAAATGAGGTGTATAACAAATGACTAATGACAGCTGGGATGGTCTCACCATTGTGAGCAAGAGCAACAATCAGATTAGAAAAAGTATCAGCCATACACGATCATACCTAAACATCCAAATTCTGTGATATGAATAATACCTGTTTGTCAAACGGCATTAGACTTTTAGCCCTCGAGGATTAATCCTACCAGCAGGGGGCAGCAGAGCGGAGGGAGCCTCTGGAGGCAAGGCAATTTGGTGCGAGATGGCTCAGCAGCAAACATTGGTTCAAACTTTGGGAGTCCGAACCCAAGTGGTTTATTTTAGGCTTGTTGAAGCGTGGCACAATTGGTGACATTATTCTTGTGATGATTAACTCAATCTCACGTGGACAACGAAGTATAACTAAATCTCTGAAGAACAAAATGATCCAAACACTGGCCAGGCATAACTACATTGAAACGCTTTGTAAAGTACACGTGACACCTCCCATAAAGTTAGGTTTTATGGACTGACAACACACGTGTAGAGAGAGCTCAGTGCTGGAAAGTCCACCCAGGCCAGAAAGCACATTCATGCCAGCCTTCTGGGTAGAGAATGGGCTTCACAGTCCTTCCCTGTGTACTTAACACTCCAGGCTCCCCTAGTGCCTGACTGCGAGCAGGAAGACTTCTGTGCCCCTACAGAAAGTAAGCCAGTCTATTTAGAACTAACTGTAAAGCGCAAATTTTTTTTTTTTTCCGAGACAGGATTTCTCTGTGTAGCCTTGGCCATCCTGGACTCACTTTGTAGACCAGGCTGGCCTCAAACTCACAGCGATCCGCCTGCCTCTGCCTCCCGAGTGCTGGGATTAAAGGCGTGCGCCACCACGCCCGGCAAGCGCAAATTTTTGTAGCTTTGGATGTGGCAAAAATTTTCTGAAGCAAAATAAGTAAAAGAAAAAACAGTGGAGGCTGGAGAGATGGCTTGGCAGTTAAGAGCACTGGCTGCTCTTCCAGAGGTCCTTGGTTTAATTCCCAGCACCCTTACAGCAGCTCACAACTGTCTGTAATTCCTGTTCTAGGGGTCCGGCACCCTCACACAGACATACATGCAGTCAAACAATATACGTAAAATTAAATTAATATTAAAAAAAGAGATAGTAATGATGACACTCCTGTAACCCCAGGATTTAAGAGATGAAACAGGAGAATATCTTGAGTCTGAGCTACACAGCAAGCAGATAGGAGACTGCCTGGGCCCCGGGCTGGGACAGGAAGAAGTAGAAGTGGGCACAAGGGCAGTTTTTTGGATGACAGATTTATTCATTATTTGGGTTGTGGTGGTGGCTTTATGGGGGTGGGAAGAGCGAGCGCACATTTACACGTTGTATGCTAGAGCGTGCACAAGCTTTGTGTGTTTCTCACACAGCCTGTTACGGATCGTGATGCTTGTACAGTCGTCAACATTTATAGTGTGCTGCTTAAAATGTAAAGACCTTTGTCTCGTTTAAGAGAGAACGTTTCAGTGATTGTTGAGGGAGAAGAAAGTGTGCTGTGTGTAATTGTTTTCTTGCCATTTTAATGTGTTGTGGAATTGAAAGACTAGGTAGCCAGGCATGGTAACACACATCTCTGATTCCCAGAACTTGGGAAACAGAGGCAGGTGGATCTCTCTGAGTTCAAGGCCAGCTTAGTCTACAAAGTAAGTTCCAGGACAGCCATAGCTACACAGAGAAGCCCTGTCTTGAAAAAACAAAACAAAAAATCAAAAAGGAAGAGAAAAAGAAAAATAAGGTAAGTGTTCTAGTTTATATCTCTGACATGCTGAAGGCATCATCAGAGAAATGTTAGGTTTTACTTTATAGTCAGATGAGAACTTGATTGTCCAGCTGGATGACAGAGACAGAACGGACAGACAGCAGGAGAGCCTCAGTGTGGAGGGAAGGAACCTACTGTGTTTCGCCTGGGGAGACAGTCAGGGTCTTGCTCAGGTGAGTAGGTGAGCGGCTCCTGAAAAGGCCTTGTGTGCTGCTTTACAGGGCAAAGGGCACACACTGTGAGTGTGAGGAAGGCTGGAAACTGGAATGGCATGGGGGTTACCCTGATAATCCAGCTGGGCCCTGCTTTGTCATGTGAGTTTTTTAAAAAAAGAGAAACTAGCCAGGTGGGGTGATCCCAGCACATGGTACGCAGAGGCAGATGGATCTCTGTGAGTTTGAGGCTAACCTGGTCTACAAAGCAAGTCCAGGACAGTCAAGACTACACAGAGAAACCCAGGCTCAGAAAACCAAAAAGTAAAATAAAATGAAAATTTAAAAAAGAGAAACCTTCCTGGTTAGAAGTCGGGAGATGTGCCTACAAAGGAACAGTGAACAAGGCCACAGTTGGCTCAGCTGGTTACGTTCTTGCTTTGCAGGCACCAGGGCCTGGATTCCAATCCCCAGCGCTCACATCAAAGGCCGTTTGTGATGGCGGGAGCCTGGAAGGCAGAGACAAGAGGGTTCCTGGGCTTGTTGTCTAGACAATCTGGCTGAATCCTCAATGTCTAGGTTCAGTGAGGTGATGTTTATAAAAAGCAAGGTAGAGAGCAACCCAGGAAGGCACCTGCCGGCTGCCTGCAGCCTCCACAGCATGCACACAGCAACATACACATTAACTTAGGAAAAAACAAAGAAAGGCAGCTGTAGGCTCAGTTTTCTTAACCAATATATTTTATTATGAACTTATTAACCGAGTGTACGTCCCTTATAGCCCGACTAACCGAAACAATAGGAAAAGAGGATTGAAGAATAACAAAACCGTAAGGATATCAGTTCTGAGGAATGATTGTCCTAGCATTGCCAGCAGGATTTCTTCTGCTGGAACCTGGAGTAACCAGAACCCGGAGCCTCAGCAGGAGCCCGGAGCCCCAAAGCCTTCCCTCGAGTGGTTCTCTCTAGGAGCGTCTCGAAGTGGAGCGATGAACAGCCAAAACTATCCCAAGTCTCCAAAGCCCCCGCCTCCAGTTGGGCTCATGTATAGATCTCCTCCCAGAGTCTGTTCATGGATCTTTTCAGCTGGCAACAATTAAGCTCCCACACGAGGTGGTTTGTCTTCTAGTGGATTAATAACCTCACCTCTTCTCACAAAACTGTTCCAATTCCGCACTCGGGATCATGACAAAACCAGGTTTATCCCTCCTTCATGCACCATTTGAAGATGGAGGAAACAAACCTCCACCAATGCAACAACAATTTGGAGAAGGGCCAAGGAACGGTCCCTCCAGGCAGTGTTCCCTGCCTGCCTGGGGTTTTCTACACATCTCACTGTCAGAACTATAGGTTTATACATGTACGTGGTCTCAGCCAGTGGGTCTGTAGTTATTTGTTACGGAGCTACTGAAGAAAACTAGGGCTGTCTAAAGGGAGCTCAGAATTGATTTTTCTTTTTCCTTCTCTCTCCCTCTCTCTTTCTTTGCCTAGAGAACTGGACTGGAAAGTTGAGCTCTGTAATACTAGAATAACTTTTTATTTCTTGAGGATTTTCCCCTTTCCACCCTTCAAATCTGACTTCCCATAAGACAGATTAATTCATTAAAGGTAGTTTCTAAATATAAAGTCTTAGAGGTGTAATGTATCTTTAGGCTAACCCCTGTAATTTAGAGCTGGAGAAATTGAGTGGGGGCAAAGGCTTTGTAGCTAGTGCCTGCAGGTGAGGGCCTGTGCCTTCTGGCCTTTCAGCCTTCTGCCTTCAGAGTGGGAACTCAAGGTAACCAAGGCCTTTGTTCTTTTTACATAAGGGCAGCTTGTTCATAGGCCCAAAATACTATTCTTTCTTTAAAAATTGATTTATTCCATGTGCTCACAAACCTTTAAATCTCCAATTAGGTATAAAAACCACAAACATGTTATACACTAAATTTTGCTATAATTTATCTTTAAAGTACAGGAAATTTATAACTCAATGCATTCATTAGTGTGTGTGGGTTTTTTTTTGGGGGGGGGTTCGAGACAGGGTTTCTCTATGTAGCCATGGCTGTCCTGAAAATCACTTTGTAGACCAGGCTGGCCTCGAACTCACAGAGGTCTGCCTGTCTCTGTCTCCCAAGTGCTGGAATTAAAGACGTGCGTCGGCCACCACACCGGGCTCATTAGTGTGCTTTTTAGAGTGCTGAGGAAATCATTCTTTAGTGTTTTCAACTCTTGTTACAGAGTGATGTTCTGCAGTTTTTCTTTTGGATTTCAAATGGCCTTTAAGAAACATAAGGAAGCCAGTGTGGTGGTGCATGCCTTTAATCCCAGCCCTGAGAGGCAGAGGCAGGCGGATCATTGAGTTCTAAGGCCAGCTGGTCTACAAAACAAATAAAGGACAGCCAGGGCTGCACAAAGAAACACTGCCTCAAAAAACCAAATCCAAACCAAAACCAAAAAAACATCTGCTTGATTTAAATGTTTTAACGAGACGTGGTATATTACAAGGGAATGTAATGTTTTATTTATGTGTATGGATGTTTTGCCTACTTGGGTGCCTGTGCACCACATGTGTGCATTGCCTGCAGAGGCCAGAAGAGGGCGCTGGATAACCAGGAACTGGAATTGCAGGTGAGTGTGAGCTGCTGTGTGGGTGCTGGAATACAACCCAGGCCCTCTGTAAGAGCAGTTAGGCTCCATCCCAGGGAGGATGGCATATAAGATCTTGGTTCTAGGTTCTTTCCCTGTCACTGCAACTCTGGGAACCATCTTTTCCTTCCATTGCTGGTTGATATGCACTTACAGGAACTGGTGAGGTGTGGCCCTGGTCCTCTGTTCATGACAATTCACTACTAAACTGAACTAAGTAGTTAGATGGTTTGGTGTGTGTTGTGTGTACACAGATGTGCACCTAGTGTACTTCAGACCTGCATGTGTAATTGTGGCCGGGCTTTCTTAATTTTCACTCCTGAGGAGAAACAAATAAATCTTTTTTTTTTTTTTTTCCTTCTTCTTCTTCTTCTTCTTTTTTCTGAGACAGGGTTTCTTTCTGTAGTCTTGGCTGTCCTGGACTCGCTTTGTAGACCAGGCTGGCCTTGAACTCACAGAGATTCACCTGCTTCTGCCTCCCTGTGTTCTGGGATCACAGGCTTGCACCACTGTACCTGGCTGAGAAACAAATCTTATTTTTCCAGATTTAATTTAGAGAAGTAGTCTCTATGTCGTGGCACTTTAGCACTGTTCTGTATACTGCCTTGAAAATGACAGTTCATTTCACCATTTATTGAGTGCTGCTTATATGTCTTTTACTTAGACTAAGTAGTGGAGTTAAAAAAAAAAAAAAAAAGCAACACATTCCATACTTGGGGTATTGACTGGCTTCTGTTGGTCTGTCCCTAGAAAACAGCAGCAGACTTGGAGCTAAACTAAAAGACATTAATGAGTCACTACTGGTTAATAATCTACCACTCTGGTACTAAGTAGAAATATGATTTTTGTTTTGTTTTTAAGATTAAAAACATGGAACCAGGCATGGTAGCACACCTTTTAATCCCAGCACTTGGAAGGCAGAGGTAGGCAGATCTCTGAACTTGAGGTTATCATGTTTAACCTAGCAAGTTCTAGGCTATCCAGGGCTGCAGAGTGAGACCCTGCCTCAAACCAAACCAAACAACAATGTGGCCCAGAGTTACAGAGATTCCTTCCTGCTATCTCTTCCCTTACCAAATGTGTGGTTTTGAGGTTTTTAATTTTTTGTTCTTTTGGGTTTAAAAAATATTGTTTGTTTAATGTATGAGTGTTCTATTTGCATGTATGCCTGGGTGACAAAAGAGGGCATCAGATAGAGATTCCAGTATAGATGCCTGTGAACCATTATGTGATTGCTGGGATTTGAGCTCTAGAAGAGTAAACAGTGTTTTTATCTGCTGAGCCATCTCTCCAGCCCCCCAAATGTATGTTTTATGGAGACACATTTTCTGTTCCCACTAGAACAGTACTTGGCGCAGCATAGGCACTGTATTTTCCGGCGTATAAGATGGCCTTCAACTTTAACTTTAACTTTTCCAGTTAAAATATAGAGTTTGGAGTATACTTGCCGTGTAAGACTACCCCTCTTCCAATGCACACCCTGTGCAGCAGACTTGAGCTGTGTGTGAGTTTTGTTTTATTTTTTAATTTAATGTATGTGGTTGTTTTCCCTGCATGTATACCAAGTACATTCCTGAGGCCAGAGAAGTCCAGGAAAGATGGAAGGGTCCCTAGACCTGGAGTGCCAGGCGGCTGTGAGCTGCCATGGGTGCGTGGAATTGAACCAGGCCCTCTGCAAGAGTGGCCATTGCTGTTAGCCATCATGTCCTCTCTCCAGCCCCCGAGTGGAGGTGTCATTCTTAGGAAGACGTGAAGAATGTTGAAAGTTATCATCAGTCTCTACAGCGTTTAACAGCGTCTTTTAAGTTGCACCTCTAAGATGTGCGCTTGTGGCTTGGCTGCAGAGCTCTGTGGGGTTTGTTAGCAAGGTATCAAGTCAAGACAGTGCCTAGGAATGATTGTGCTGCCTGCCTCAGCCTCCGGGTAAGCGCTGAGGTCCTAGATGTCTGAGGGGGCACCAGTGTAGGGCCGCAGAGCAGGACCTTGAGTGCTGTGGGACTAGATCTTTTAACCTGTCTCAGTGGCGCTCGGCTTCTTCAGCAGCCATGTTGCAGTTGTGCTGCCCAAAGCACCAGCAGTCAGCAGTGAGGTTTGAACTGTAGAAGCCTGAGAGCCAGGCTGAGGAAGAGTGCGCCCAGAGTGCTGCTGACACACAAAGCCTGAGCTCATTCTCCGGTACAAAAAAGAAAAGGCTTGAGAACCAGTTTTATTTGCTTAGTAGTTGTGACAATGTTTTTATCTTAATGACCATTAAACTTAACTACTACCAAGACTTTTGAGAGCACCCCTTGCTCGACACATCCCAGCTAGGGCTCCCCTCTTGCTTTGGAAGGCACTTCCACTTTGAATTCGGCCAGTAAGAAGGCTCAGCAGGTGGTTCCTGGGAGCCACGCAGTAGGAGAGAAGAGGCTCCAGGCAGCTGTGCTCTGACCTCCACCCCATGCTCTAGTGTGACCCTTCCCTCCCCATTAATAAACCAAATGTAATTCGTTTTGTTTTGCTTCGAGACAGGGTTTCTCTGTGTAGCCTTGGCTGTTCTGGACTCACTCTGTAGACCAGGCTGACCTCGAACTCACAGTGATCCTCCTGCTTCTGCCTCCCAAGTGCTGGGATTAAGGGTATACACCACCACTAACCAGCGCAGGTTAATTTAAAAATGTTGGATTAACTGGAAAACAAAGAATGAAAATTCTTCCTTTAGCAAATTTCTTTCTGGATTACATATAAGCAAATATGTTGGTGCCTAGTGTGATGGCACACACCTGTAAGGCAGACAGATCTCTGCAAATTTGAGTCCAGCCTGCTCTACATAGTGAGTTCCAGGTCCTGGCATTAAAAAAAAAAAAAAAAACAACTGGGGAGGGAGAAAGATGTGTTGTCAGCTTTTTATTTGTTTTTCCTGTCAGTATTACAAGGTTGTTTATCTGTAGTGGGTCCAGGTTCAGTTTCCACAACTGTCTGTAACTCCATCTCAGGGAATCGTATAGCTTCTGGCCTTTGTAGGCACCAGACATGCATCTGCTGTGCAGATATACATTCCCATGCACATAAAATAAAATTAATTAATTTTTAAAAAGCATATTTTAAAAAGAAATTTCCTTATTTAGCCATGCTGTTAATTTAGCTCTAACTTGTGCAGCTTGTGAGCGTTTAGTTCCTGGGAGACTGCGCGTCCTTGTCTTGAGTCATTGCCTCCCACTCCCTCTTGGCTGTTTCCCTTATGAAGTTAAGCATGACCGGTCCTTTGTGCGGTTGAACCTCTACTTCCCTCTGTAAATTACATTTCATTTTCCCCTGTAAACCCTGCTGCAAATATCATCTTAGCATCTTTATGTATCCCTCTCTGGCTTCACTTTAAACTCGGGATGCCCTGTCTCTCTCCTCCAGCCTTTGCCGTTGCCGTGTACCTCTGAAAGGGAACACACAGACTTGGCACTTCATGTTTGCCTTTTTTTGTTTGTTTGTTTTTCTTTCTTTCTTTTTTTTTTTTTTTTTTTTTTTCCTTTCTTTCTTTTTGTTTTCTCAAGACAAGGTCTCTCTGTGTTAGCCCCAGCTGTCCTGAACTTGCTGTGTAGACCAGGCTGGCCTTGAACTCACAGTGATCCACTTGCCTCTGCCTCCCAAGTGCTGGAATAATAGGTGTGTGCTACCACAGCTGGCATTTTTATTTAATTTTTGGTTTTGTGAGACAGGGTCTCTCTGTGTAGCCTTGGCTGTCCCGGACTCACTTTGTATACCAGGCTGGCCTCGAACTCACAGCAATCCACCTGCCTCTACCTCCAGAGTGCTGGTATTAAAGAGTTTGTTTTTTTAAACAGCCTTTAGCCAAATACTTGTTCTTAAGAGATGTCCTTTCTTAACTCTAAATACTATTTGCAGAAAGATTTGAAGTTACAGTTGCAAAATTACAAAGTGCTAAGGAAATTGAGCAATCAAATAATAAGAGATCATGTAAAGTCAGGTGGTGGTGGCAGCGGTGGCGCACTCCTTTAATCCTAGCACTTGGGAGGTATTGGCAGGTGGATCTCTGTGAGTTCGAGGTCAGCCTGGTCTACAAAGAGAATTCATGGTAGCCAGGGCTACACAGAGAGACTCTGTTTTGAAAAAACAAAACAAAACAAAAAAGTCTTTGTAACAGACTAAACAAAATATTGGCCATAGCTGCTGACCAAATGATGAACTAAGAAATTCCATCAACAAAAATCTGTCCCAGCATAGAGCAAAAAGTACTGTGATGGGGAGAGAGAGAGAGACAGAGAGAGAGAGAGAGAGAGAGAAGCAGTGGGTCCTAGCCACATCTGGCTGCATGTTGGGACCTTGTGGCACACTCTAATGCCTGGTGCCTCAGACCAACTCAGCCCCTTTGGGGTTGGACTCAGACACCCACAGCCTTTTAAAAGTCCCACAGGTGACCCTAATGTTGATATTCTTAAATAATAAAAAGAAACCCAAAGGATAAAAGTTCTGACATCTCTCCAATAAGACTTTGGAGACATGGATATTACAGTGCCTGTGGAGTCAGTTCACCCGTAAGGATGGGAGGCCTGTAGGGGCTGAGGGAAGAAGGTCCCACTTAGCTACCTGTTTGCTTATTGGAACTTGAAGAAGCAAGAACATTCTTGTACTTTCCATAGAAAAAAGACAGGAGCCACAGTAGCAGGGAGAGAATCCTCCATGGCCTATGTGATCCCACACAGGCCCTGCTCTTGGCCCACTAGTTCCCTAGTGAGCCCTCAGCCCGCGCAGTGCTGCACCTGTGAAGCCCTGCTCCTCCGGGCCCCGCCATGCAGAGGCTCGTCAGGCCACGCTGGGAAGCAGCTTGCTTTTCCTTGTTTGCTCCTCTGGTCACATCTGCTTTCTGTCTCTGAGAATTCCCCTGAATTTTTGATCAATGATGCATACATACATTTTTTTTCTGTGCTATTAGGAATTTCACAGACTTATAGGAGCCGAGGCTGTAGCTCAGCTGTAGAACATGCCTAATATATGTCACGTCACTTGAATCCATGCCAACACTGCAGAAAACTTGTGGTATCACTTCAAGAAGCAAAAGCTGAGGACCACCTTTCAGCCTGTTTGAGGCCTGATAGGGTAAAATGTTCAGAGGTAAATACTGTTCTCAGATGCATCTTTATTGTGAAATGTTAGCATTGGCTAGCCTAGTATCTTCTAGGTTTTATTTTGTTTTGCTAGTAATAAAACCATGTACCTCCTGCTCACTTGATTCAGCCCAAAGTGATAGTGCACACCTTTAATCCCAATGCTCATGCGTCAGAGGCAGGAGGATCTCTGTGAGTTCTAGAGACACTTGGTCTACATAGTTCCAGGATACCCTGGGCTACATATACCCTATCCCAAAACAAAACTGAAAATGAAAAAAACAATAATTCATCTGGCTAAACAGTCCCAGCAAAGCAAATCTGGGCTATGGAAAGTGTTTTTGGAGGTTCCAGTAGAGGAGTGCGGCTGCTGTGTGCCCTTCCCTGGAAACAGTTCTCTGTCGCTCAGCTCTGCTGTGATGTACGCGGAGCTGGGAGGGAGGCGGAGCTGCCTCGCTAGCCAGCCAGATCAGCAGGTCAGTGACAGATGCAGCACATCACCCTCACATCCAGGGCAGAGTAAGTGAGTCTGCTAGTATTGCCAGCTTTCCTCAGGATCTGTAGTGAGAAGAACGAGTCCTCCACAGCATTGTCTATATTGAAGATGTAAAATAGACATCTCAGAGCAGCCCTTGACTGAAAGACTGATGTAATCACTCCCAGAAGTGCAGCTCAGGACTTAGGAAGGACTCTGGAAATGTGCCAGGAAGGGAGGAAGGCTGGGGAGGAACACTGGAGGGTAATCGCAGCTGGCTAGTCACAGCTGTCACACACTGGTCACATGCATATAGGTATAATAAAATTTATTGGTTTAGACGTTGTAAATGTATCTAATGCGCCACCACACCTGGCCACTTATATGCAGAGGCCAAGGGTCAACATCAGTTTGTTTTTTGTTTATTATTGGTGTGTATGTGTGCATATGCCCCAACACTTGTGTGGAGGCCAGAGAATTCGTTTTAGAACACGGTTCTCTCTTCCATGTGGGATCCAGTTTTCAGACCTGGGTGGCCGGCACTCTTGTTCTCTAAGCCATCTTGCCGGCCCTGCACCAATTCTAGATTGACTGAGTGGCCAGCCAGCGCCTGTGCTCCTCAGTGCTCAGTATGCACTCTAACACACTGAGCAACTACCATGGGAGACACACACACACATACCACACACACACACACACACACACACCACACACACACACACACACACACCACACCACACACACACACACACCACAACACACACACACACACACCACACACACACCGCACACGCACACGCACACACACACACACACACCACACCACACACACACACACCACACACACACACACACATACACACACACCACACACACACACACACACTCTGTTTTTTTTAATGCTAGCCATTCTGATGGGTAGGAACACATCTTAAACTTTTTTCCCCCATTTATCTGGTCACTATTGATGTAGAGCATCTTGTCATTTCCTGATTGAGTATATCTGAGAGAGGGAGAGAGACTGAGACCGAGACTGTCCATCCATGTTTGTCTGTGTCCATGTGTGTCTGTGTCCAACTCCACCGCCTTAGTGTAAAAGAAAGATATTTCTCTTGGGGAAGTAGCTGAATAAATGTGCAGAATTTCACAAAGCTGTGTAGTTGTTCCCTTTTCCTGTGTAGTTAGCTCCTCTTTTCTTTTTTTAAGTGTATTTCTTGTCAGTCAGTACCTATTACTGTGTCTCTAGGCTGGGATGTCTGAAAGAGGTTGGAGTGTGAAATTTACATAAGGGCTTTCCATTCCATTCCATTCTTTTTTTTTTTTTAAGATTTATTTATTTTATTTATTGCATATGAGTGCTTTATCTGCAGAAGAGGGTATCAGATTACATTAGATGGTTATGAGCCACCATGTGGTTGCTGGGAATTGAACTCAGGACCTCTGGAAGAGCAGGCGGTGCTCTTAACCACTGAGCCATCTCTCCAGCCCCTCCATTCCATTCTTAGACAAAAACAAAAACAAACAACAAAAAACACATCAAAATCAATGTCTACTTAAGCTTCCCTGTGATCTGAGACCTAGTTACGTTTCTTCCTGTGTCTTTTCTTCTGTGTGTTTCAGTTGTGTGGAGCTGGAAGCTATAGGTGACAAGGCCAGGAGTTGGCAGTGCTTATAAACACTTGCTGTGATTCCTCGGTGCTCCTAACAAATAAGCCAGGGATGATCTGAGGGACGCCTGTGTAAGAACAGCATCAGTCATGTCATGTGCACAGACTGGGCAGAGCTTGGAAATGGCCTCTCAATTGGGAGATCTTAGTTACTGAAGTTTTCAGTGCCCTGTCGTGTCTCAGGTGTTTGCTGGACTAGCACTCTGGAAAGGGCGTGCTTGTCTGGCATGGTCATAGCAGCAGAGCTGTGTGTTCCCTTTCTGGGGTACTGACTGGGAAGCAATTTCCTTTCTTCGGCTGGTTTGGTTTAGCACACTTTATCATGAATTAATAACAGCCTTAGGTAAAAGTGACTTTAAATCTAGAATAAAACAGGATTCTGTTAGAAAAATACTGAAACCTCTTCATTTTGTCTTAAAGGTTTTAAAATTTATCCTGTCTTTTTTTAATAACACAATAAAGTAACTTATTTTATTAAATACTTTTATTTTGTTTGCTTACAAAAATCTATACTTCCAATGACATAAATGGAATTCAGGGAAAGTATTTGGAAAACTTAGGGTTTTTGTTTGTTTGTTTTCAAAACAGGATTTCTCTGTGTAGCCCTAATCTGTAGACAAGGCTGGCTTTGAACTCACAGAGTTCTTCTTGCCTCTGCTTCCTGAGTGCTGGCATTAAAGATGTGCAGCACCACCCAGCTTACTTTATTTCTTTATTCTTTTAAGATTTATATGACAACAGCCAGGTGTAGTGGCGCATGCCTTTAATCCTACCCAGCACTCTGGAGGCAGAGGCAGGTGAATCTCTGTGAGTTTGAAGCCAGCCTGGTCTACAGAGCCAAGGCTACCCAGAGAAACCCTGTCTTGGAAAACAAAATTGTATAGTTTTAAAATCTGAAAAAAATGTTTATTTTCTTGTTTTGAAGATTCTCCATGTGTCTCTTCCTATGGACTCAGCAATACTGCTAAGAGCCGTTCTCTGAGATTAGCAATGCTCACATCCCTTAAGTGTTGAACAAGTACCTTTGCCAAGTTGTTACTCACAGAAACGACAAGTTGGCTTGTGGGGATTTGATGCTTACTTGATTAGCAAACCAAGTTTTCCTTTTCTTCCCTGTATTTACATTGTTTTTCCTTTAATTCCTCCCATGCCCCCTTCTCGAATTTATGCTTTCTTGTTCTGTGAGTGTGAGTGTGTGTGTGTGTGTGTGTGTGTGTGTGTGTGTGTGTAAATTTCTGAATACAGCCTGCTGAGGTCATATAGTTTTGCTTGTGTGTGTTTAGGGCTGGCCATTTGCAGGAGCTCATGTGGCTAAGGGTAATGCTCAAGCCCTGGGTACTGCTGCTTCCACCTCTCAAGTGCTGTTACTGCAGTGGCATATGCTGCCATCACCTGTGTGTGCCTGGCTGGAGAAAACGTTTTTATCTCTTTTTTAAAATTAATTTTATGTGTATAGATAATAGCTGCATGTATGTCTGGGTACCATCTACATACAGAGTCCAGAAGAGAGTGTCAGATCTCCTGGAACTAGGAATTGAACCTCAGTCCTCTGGGTGCTTTTAACCACACATCTCTCTGGCCACCCCATTAAACATTTTTGAAGGAAATGGCACATAAGTAACACGCACCTCCCAGTGCATCACCATGAGGCTATGTTTCTAATTGTTGTTGCCACAGAGTTTGGTTATGGCACATATCACCTATAAAAAGCATATTGTTTAGATCAGGTCCTGCGCCTGGGATTAAAGCTTTGTGCCACCACCAGCTCTAGACCAAGTTTGTTCCCACTCATAACTCCTTTTTGCCCAGGAAATTCTTTTTTTTCCCCCTCAAGACAGGTCAAATGCACATGTGCGCTCAGGTAAGACCTCAGAGTTCCACCGTGCATGGCCAGCAGTGCAGAGCACCCTGGGCTCCTTATCAGTTTAATTTTGAATGGATTTTGGGCCATTGTACATTCAGAAAGCATTTCTGCTGGTCAGTATTTTCTCTACCCAGTGTGGGATCCCTACTCAGTGTTTGGTTATGCTGCACATCACCAGTTAAAAGGCCGTTGCTTTGTTGGGAAGCCTTTTCTCCTTTTCTGGTAGGCAGTCTGTGTGGTAGTGCTAGAGAAAAGTTCTCAAGACATTTTCACCTACTGGGCTTCATGTGTCAAGGGCTTCGATCGTGTTCTGCTGACGCGGTCGGTGTGTCTGTGAGAGGCTAGAAGACGTGTTCCCCATGCACACAGCCCATGGCCTGCCCCCTCCAGAGGTTTAAAAGGCCATTTTATCTGCCGTTTACATGCTTCATACCCGTTCTCATGCGTCAGAAAGCTGTCACAAGCTCTGGGTTTCTAGAAGCTAAGGACCCGCCCTGTTGTCTAACTCTCCTTATTGTCCAGCCCAGCATTATGCAGAGCGAGCTAGGTGCTTAACTTCTGCTGTTTGTTTGAGGACAGTTTGTTCTAGCCTTTCACTTACCCTGAGCCAAACATTTGGACCTTTTATTCTGGTATAAACTGTGCTAGAAAATCAAGCACAGGGGCTTGGCTGTTGGATTTTGATGTTCTCTTTGAAGATCTTTCAGCACAAGTTGCTCACACTGAAGAAAACGTAGCTTGTTTGGGAATAAGTTAGGACACTGTGTGTTCTGGTTGCCTGTCATTAGCTCTGTCAGTGAAGCAGTTTCTGCAAGTAGAGAAGCTGCTGTGTTTGCGTTTGGTTTGAGGGCCCAGAAGGTGACTTGAGTGAGCCTCGCATCGCATCGGCTCTTAGCCTGATGTGGAATAGCTTTAGAAGGGTGTGGTTCTAACGGGGTTTTCTGGGGTCCTTAACCTCAGCACTCAGGACAACTGAGGCAAGAGGATGCCCAGCTTGAAGGCAGCCTGGGCTACATAAGAACTTGTTTTAAAAATAATAAGTATTGTCAGGTGTGGTGGTGCACACTTTAATCCCAGCTCTTGGGAGTTGGAGGCAGGCAGATCTCTGAGTTCAAGGCCAGCCTGATCTACAAAGCGAGTCCAGGACAGCCAAGGCTACCCAAAAAAAAAAAAAAAAAAAAAGTATTGTCATTAACTCTTCATTTCCCTATTCAATCAAGGAACAGCATAAAATTAATCACAGCAGTAAACAAGCATGTTTTGTTTAGATTATTGATTATTGATAATATTGGTTGGCCTTGCTTGAAAAAGTGTCAAGTTACAGCACTTGGGAGGCAGACATATGGATCTCTGTGAGTTCGAGGTCAGCCTGGTCTTCAAAGGAAGTTCCAGGACAGTCAGGGCTACATAGAGAAACCCTGTCTCAAAACAAAAGCACAAAACAGCAGCAACAACAGCAAAACACAAAAAAAGAAAGAAAAAATTACTCATGTATTTAAAAATATACACCATACTACTTAATTCAGATCTCGTTGTGAAGGAGTTTTATCCAAGTCAAACTGCTCTGAGTAAAGGCTTGGAGTAGCCGAAGGAGGAGCAGAGGGAGGAGCTCGGTTCTGCTCCACATTCCCTGCTGACGACTGTGAATATGAAAAGCTCACAACCCTTCTTCTCAAAGACCCCTGACGTCCTCCAGGGATGCCTCATGCATACCAACATTCAACTGGGGCGAGCTAAGGAAGGGCGAAAACGGGCAAAACGGCTCGAACACATATAGTGGAGCTGGCGTCTGTGGTGGTGGTGGTGGGGCTAACCCAACGCAGGTGTGGGAGAGCTCTGGCTGGCTAGAGAAGGGGAGCTGCTTGGTGTGTGATGCAAAGTAGCTGAGGCTAGATCTGAAGGACAGGTCAGTGTCTACTGTGAGAGGTGCCCTGGGTGCTGGCGGGAGGTGAACTTTATCATGTCTCTCCTCCCACCCCCTTTAAAAATTTTTTTTCTTTTTTTTTGAGATGGTGTCTCATACCTCAGGCTAACCTGTAACTAATTATGTAGCTCAGGTTGACCTTGAACTTGCAACCTTACTGCCACTACCTCCTGAGTGCTGGGCTTGTAGGCATGATGCTGCCCACCCAACCCCTAAACCTCATTCCTCAGCAGTTTGAAGTGAGAGGTGGAAAGTGTAGTCTTGCAGAAGGTCCGGAGGTGACATGTGCTTGCGTCCTTGAGGTGTGGCTCTCTGCTGTTACCTCACTGCTGCCTTCAGCAGAACCCCTAACAAGCTCTCCGCTCCCTCTCAGGAGTATGGCTGTAGAGAAGAAGGCTGTAAAGCTCTGGGAGCGCAGCTGCTCCCTGTGTAGTCACGCCAATGACTGTAATTACCAGCAGACCTGAATTATACTGCTCTCCAACCTAGGACCACGGCTAGACAGGAAATGGAAGAACTGGGCGATGGTTTACCTCCCCGTCTGATGGCATCCATACATACGCACAGCAAGTGCTTTTGTTGTTGTTTGTGGTGTTTTAACTCTATTAGTATTATGTAAGCTCAGTCAGTTCTCAGGGCTTTTTAGGTGTATTAAGAAATGATATTTTCAGGCTGGAGAGATGGCTCAGCGGTTAAGAGCACTGCTCTTTCAGAGGTTCTGAGTTCAATTCCCAGCAACCGCATGGTGGCTCACAGCCATCTATAATGTGATCTGATGCCCTCCTCTGGCCTGCAGGTGTATGGGCAGGCAGAGCTCTGTATACATAATAATAAATAAATTTTAAAAAAAGAAATGATATTTTCACTGAAGGAAATATGTTTCTTCTGGCAGGTTTTCTACTTATAATAGACAATGACTACTGATGAAGGTGCCAGTAACAATGGAGAAAACCCAGCTGCCACCGTGGCTGAACAGGGAGAAGATATTACTACCAAAAAAGACAGAGGAGTGCTAAAGGTGAGGCCACAGAGCTGTAGAGCATAGGGGGATGTTTGGGGCTAAGGCTCAGTATCACACACTGCAGTGCTGTTCTCATCCGCCTTCACCACTGGTGTGTGTGTTCTTCTCAGATTCCAGGCACTGAGGTGGCTAGATAAATTAACTCACGCCCTCACTCACACCTCAGGCCCTGGAGAACAGGTCCAGCTGATGCTTGACTTGAAAAGATTCCTCCTTATTTCAGAGTGTGCATGTGGATTACTATTTTACTATGCCACTTTAGCGTGCTAAACTACACAGTGACTGTGCTAAAGAATCTGGAGGAAAAGGACAGGGCTTAGTTTTTATATACAAGTACTGTTTCTTTGTGTGTGATGGACAGGCACAGAGAATATCTATTTGAGTCTTCTATTTATTTAAAGTGGGGGGGGGATGGGGGAAACGGGGGCGGGGGGAGTGTTGTATGCATGTGTACTTGCTCCTCTGTCAGGATGTCTCCCTCAGTCACTTCTCCACCTTATTTTTCTGTAAGACAAGGTCTTTCACCAAACCTGGAGGTCACTGTTTCAGTAAGGCTGGATAGCCAGCCACCCCCTGGGGTCTACTTGTCTTTGTCCCCCAGCACCGGAGTTGCGGACACACTCTGTCATAATTAAGTTCTTACATGGGTCCGAGGGATATGAAGTTGCTCAGCTCCTTCTGAGCAAGCAGGAGGACCCCACGAGCTAGCTCCTTAGACTCCTCATATGGTTTTTAATTTTTAATCTTAGCAGCAGTGTTATGGAGACAGTACCCTTTTGATGATGGTGGTACTGGGCATGGTACCTAGGGCCTTGTGTGTTCTAGACCAGTGCATCACCAGCCCTATTTACGCCGTATTTTGAGACAGGTCTCACTAAGTTGCCCAGGCTGGCCTTGAATTCATACTGTAACCCAGGCAGGTCTTGAACCTGCCATCCTCCTTCCTTAGTCTCCTAAGTAGTTGAGATTACTGCTCTGTGCCAGCAGGATGGGCCAAATTCTCCCATTTTGTAGGTGAATAAACAGAAACCGAGAGGTTCAATGGGTTGAGCCATTAAGCAGTTGCTTGTCCCACACTGCTGTCACACATGCTTTATGTAGTTAATTCCCCCCTTTCTTTTCTGATGAGCTTATCTTGCATAGTCTCAGTGTTATTGCCATGTGGAAACTCATGGCCCTGTGTCAGCACTTGTTCAGTTTCCTCTCCTCAGAATGTCCATGTACTCCTTCTCAGCCTTGGAGCTGTAATTACTCATCCAGAGCTCTAGGAAGATTCTCACGACAGTGGAGATTTTTCCAGGCTGTCCACAACATCTCCTACCTTATCTTTTCAGCCTGCCACATTCAGAGAACCGGCCCCCAAGGTCCTCCTACCCTGTGTCTTCCGTAGCAGAGCACTGGGTGATTCATGAAAGAGAGGTTTATTTTGGCTCACAGTTCTGTAGTTTGAGAAGTCCAAGAACATGGCGTGCTTGCGTCTCCTTGCTTGTAGCAAGGGCTCAGTTCACAGCAGAGAGCAGTAAGTGGGCAGGCATGACGATCTGGGAGACATAAAGCAAGGCGTGAACAAGCTCTGTGTGATGAAGGAACGCAGCGCCTCCACAGGGAGCTCACACAGCACCTACCACCAACTTCCGTCCTGAAGACCTCAGTCCCAGCACCGCCCCAGTAGCAGTCAGATGTCAGTGCCAGTTTTAGAGAGGGCCGGTGCTAGCCATGCTTGACCCCACCACAGCGTCCCTCCGCTGGGATGGACATTGCTGCCCAGCTTATTCAGAACCTTCTAGTAAACAGACAGTAAACTGTAGTCTCCTTTGTTCTGGGGAGCAAACCAAAAACAACAAGTTTTAAGCTTATTATAAATGTTTGTGGTTTGAAGTTCTTTGGGTCATAACATCTGTTACTGTCTAGAAGACCCTTCAAGTCACCCAGGGGCTTTTGGTGACTATTCAGTGGGTCTGGCAGCTGTGACCTGGAACATTTGTTAACCTCCCTGGGTTAAGTTTCCTGTTTGTAGAATTTATAATACCAGTCAAGAAAAATAAAAGTTGGGTTTACAAGCCAGGCTTGGTGGCACACACCTTTAATCCCACCACTTGGGAGGCAGAGACAGGCGGTTCTCTGTGAGTTCAAGGCCAGCCTGGTCTACAAAGCGAGTCCAGGACAGCCAAGGCTACACAGAGAAACTGTCTTGAAAAACCAAAAATAAAATAAAATTAAATTAAATTAAATTAAAAAGTTGGGTTTACATTTTTCAAATAAAGACTAGATGTTTATCTTTAAGGCAACTTACGACTTAAGCACAAGTTTCATCCTGCTGGGGAAACAGACACACGCATGCGCACGTGTACACACGTGTGTGTGTACACACACACACACACACACACACACACACACACACACACACACACCAGAGTGATGCCATAGCAATTGTTTCCATGCCGATGGCTGTCTTACTCCCACTGTCCATTCCACGTGCTAGGGTGTTCTTACAGTCCTAAAGTGTGGCTTTCCACCGATTACTACAGCTGGGCCCAGAGTCTCTTGAGTTCATATAGGATTTTTAGACTTTGTGTGTGTGTGAAATGTTTTCTTTTGAGGCCTGGAAAGCAGTATTGCCTGTTTTCCTTTACACAACCTCTGGGCTTGGGAGCTGAGACAGTTGAAGAATCTGTCTATGATGCTTATGCAAGGTGGGGCTGCAGAGAGGCATCTCTAGGAAGTTAAAACCAAATAACTGAATCATTTGCATGAAATCAAACCCTTCCCAAAGAGGACATTATCAGGGTTAGCTGCTGAGTTCTGCACCACGGAAATGCTCCCTTTGGCACGGTGAGTGGCAGGCTGAATTGCACCACCACATGCCTGGGTTTAATTTTTTCCAGGAATTGACCAACTGCATTAGCAGCTTGCTCTGCCAAAAGTAAAATAAATATTCTGGATTTTATATGATAGATAAATATTTTTCACCTTGAAGTTTCCTCCCCCTTTTCTTTTTCTTTATTAGAAACCAAGTTATTTGGTATCATCCAAGTCTAGATTTTATAGATTATTCAAATAATGGCAGTGTAAGCTGTGACATCAGACGTATAGCAGCAGAACAGCCTATGACTATCAGCTCTCTTTAGCAAAGGGCGGAAGTAAATAAGCCACAACTTCCACTCTGCTATGGCAGTCTAAGTGACGTTTACAAGTCCAGCAGTCTTTTTGGCCGAATTTAGTTTGTGTACCTATGCCTGCTCATAAGTCTGTGCTTTGAGAATGGGGCAGTCAGCCAATCAAATGTGGCTGCTGAGGCTTTGTCCTGTTGAAGATAGGGTTCCACAGTGTAAACCAGCTGGCCTGGGACTGGCTGTGTGCATCAGGCAGTCCCCTGCAGTGACCCTTTTGCTTCTGCTTCTGGCTTAACATTTTGAGAGAATATTGTGGTAAGGAGCAGTATTAAATGTAACATGAGCCAGGGGCAGTGGCGCATACTTGTAATCCTAGCACTCAGGAGGTAGAGACAGGTGGATCTCTGTGAGTTCGAGGCCAGCCTGGTCTACAAAGTGGGTCCAGGACACCCAAGGCTACACAGGGAGACCCTGTGTCAAAAAAAAAACAAAAACAAAAACAAAAACAAAAAAACCCCCACAACAACAAAAAAACCCAAAAAAACAAAACAAAATACAAACAAACAAAAAAACCAAAACAAAATCACCACCACCAACAACAAAATAAACAAAACAAAAACGTAACAGGAAGGGTTAGTGAAAGGCAGTTTTCTGGTAAAGAAGGAAGGAAGCCTTAAGGAATGACAGTGAGTTTGCAGATCTGCCTGGCTCCCTGGAGTAGCCTGTGTGGACTTTTTATTCTTTACGCTTTATACCTTTTCCCCTTATGTTTGTCTCCTCTAGATTGTCAAGAGAGTGGGGACTAGTGAGGAAACCCCAATGATTGGTGACAAAGTTTATGTCCACTACAAAGGAAAATTGTCAAACGGGAAGAAGTTTGATTCCAGTCATGATAGAAACGAGCCGTTTGTCTTTAGCCTTGGCAAAGGTAAGAGGGTAGTGTTTGCACTGTTTTGCTTAGACTTGGTTCTGTCTGTATCCTACAGAAGAAATGGAGTACATCCCTGGCAAATGGGTCCACAGACCCCAAGGAGTCTCTGGATCCTTTTGGGATCCATAATATCCAGTTCTATTCACAACAGGACGAAGGCGAAGCCTTAAACATTACTACTAATGAACAAACTGCTGGTGCCTCAGTCACTATGTTGTCACTGTCTCTCCCTGTCCAGCTTTACCCAGGGCTTGATTAGTCAGCTCGTTAGTACACTTATAATCCTCGTCGTGAACTCACATAAAGCTGCTGCCTTGTGGTAGCCAGGCTATGAACGTCCTTGCGCTCTTCCGTGCACCCTCCTCTTCAGGGGGCCTGCTGCACTGGTAGTTGGGTACTGAGCTAGCTCGGTGTTTTTCATGAGATGCCATTTTTACTTGCAAGGGCCGACTATGATTGTTCAGGCTTGTCAGGTGTTTCCTGAAGCTGAATGAAATAACCCTGCCACTTCAAGGGAAACAACTGACAATGTTTGTTGCCAGTGCGTTTTCAGGTAAAAATTAGTTTTAAAAAATTGTGGCTGCTGGGTGCTTACAGCTTCCTGAAACATAAGGCTTTTCTATGAGAGCAGTGGGTATTAATGCATGTGGCTTCACGTCTGGACACTGAGGTTTGACACTGTTAGAGTGTCTGCCAGCCAGGCGTGGGGGTGCACACCTTTGATCGCAGCACTGGGGAGGCAGAGGCAAAAGTAAATTCCAGGACAGCCAGGGCAATTATACAAAGAAAACCTGCCTTCGGGGCGCGGGGGCAGGTGGGAATATCTGCCTACCTCGGTTGGCCAGTGTTTTCCCAGTGACCAGTGCAAGATATATAAGGTCCATTCAGAGTACAAGCTAGACCAGTGCTCTGGCATAGCATGGCATGCAGCTGACCTTTTGACCCTCTTGTCCACTTTTGACACAGCCACCTGAGAATTCGGTGACACTGCTTTCCTGCCTTTTCCTAGCTCTTTGTAGGTTTGCACGTTTTCTACATCTTCAGTCAGAAGTAAACAAATGAATTCATCTTGGCTTATAGTAAGTCCAACATGTTTCACTTTTGTAAAGTTAGAAATGCCTGGAGGTGTAGTTGAGTTGTTAGAGTCTCCCTGGCATCCACGGAGCTCAGAAGCACAGTGTGGTGTTGAGCTGCCATCGAACAAAGAAACATTAGCCAGTCATAATGGCACACGCTTACCGTCCCAGCAGTTGGGAGGTGTCTAGTCAGGGTCCCTATTGCTGTGATGAAACACTATGACCAAAGCAAGCTGGGGAGGAAAGGGTTTAATTTGGCTCACATTTCCATATTGCTGTTCATCCTTGAAGGAAGTCAGGACAGGAACTCAAACAGGGCAGGGACCTGGAGGCAGGAGCTGAGGCAGAGGCCATGGAGGGTGCTGCTCACTGGCTTGTTCAGACTGCTTTCTTATAGAACCCAGGACCAACCAGCCCAGGAATGGCCCCACCCACAGTAGGCTGGGCCCTCCCCCATCAGTCACTAATTAAGAAAATGCCCTATAGGCTTACCTACAGCCTGGTCTGATGGAGGCAGTTTCTCAATTGAGGCTCCCTCCTCAGATGACTTTAGCTTGGGTCAAGTTGATATAAAACTACTCGGCACAGGAGACAAGGTAGGACCATAAGTTCAAAGCTGTGTTGTACTTCACAGCAAGACCCAGTCTCAGAAAAAAAGGAAAAAAAAAAATACATACATACATACATACATACATATATATATATATATAGCCAGGCCATTTAGTTTCTCCTCCTCCTTCTTCTTCTTCTTCTTCTTCTTCTTCTTCTTCTTCTTCTTCTTCTTCTTCTTCTTCTTCTTCTTTCTTCTTCTTCTTTTCTTCTCTCTTTTTTTTTTTTTTTTTTTTTTTTTTTTTTTTTTTTTTTCCTTTTTTTCTTTTTTCCTTTTTCTTTTTTTGAGACAGGGTCTCTCTGTGTAGTCTTGGATTTCCTGGACTCACTTTGTAGAGCAAATCTGCCTGCTTCTGTGTCCCAAGTGCTGGGATTAAAGGCGTGTGCCACCACACCCGTCTTCATTTAGATTTTATATTAATATTTTATACTGGTAGCTAATTCATCAAAATAAAAAATCAATATAAATGGAAGTAGTATAAATAACTGCCTCTTTAGCTCTCTAATCTCTTGTAGTATACTTCTCCCAAGGGAATGCATAGAAATATTTCAAAGAGACATTCCATGCTAATTTTGGTATTCTAGTATGACTTCATTATTTTGTTTTGTTTTGTTTTGTTTTGAGACATAGTCTTCTCTATATTATCCTGGCTGTCCTGGAACTTACTATGTAAACCAGACTGGCCTTAAACTCGAAGAGATCTGTCTGCCTTTGTTTCCTGAGTGTTGGTATTAAAGATACACACAGCCATACCCAGCCTAAGATTAGTATTTGAAATAGAACTATTATGAGCCTGACTATAAAAACTTTATTGTAAAAATGCATGTACAACAGGGAGCTGCACTGCTCCACTGCTTGTCTGCCCGTTTGCTTCTCTGTACTGTCTTTTAGACTGCAGCTTTCCTCATCTATACGGAAAATCACTGTGTGTGCTGTTACTACAGCCTATTGTGTAATGTCTATATGAGATGAAGATGATTCATACCACTGCACAGGTCAGCCTAGCCTAGTGCACACTTGGAGGTTTATTATTGTCCTTACAACAAAAGACCACTGGCTGCAGTCACAGTAAAAACTACTGTCGCAGCTATGTTGCAACTCTTCTTACGCAGTCATATAACCTTTTGAAACAGTGCTTAGCCAGGTTTTTTGTCCCAGGAAGCTGGGAAAGAAAAGAACTGGTTGTTACCACTGTGGACTGTGTTACAGAAGAGGAGATAGTTTCGCTTTAGGTTTGTATTTTTTTTGGGGGGGTGGTTTGAGACAGGGTTTCTCTGTGTAGCCTTGACTGTCCTGCACAGTCAAGGTTGCTGGTTGCTGGGACTTGAACTCAGGACCTTTAGAAGAATAGTCAGTGCTCTTAACCATCTCTCCAGCCCAAACTTGTGATCTTCTTGACTCTCAACCTCCCAGGTGCTGGAATTATGGTTGATCTGCTTTTAAAACTTGATAAAATTTGGGCCTGGTGTGGTGGCGCACACCTTTGGGAGCCAGAGGAAGGTGGATCTCTGAGTTCGAGGCCAGCCAGGTCTACAAAGCAAGCCCAGGACAGCCAAGGCTATAAGGAGAAGCCCCATCTTGAAGAGAAAAAGGAAATCATAAAATTTGGAATGGAGGCTGAGGAGTCACTTAAGAGCACTGGCCGCTCTTGCAGAGGACCCGAGTTCAGTTCCCAGCACCTCCACGGTGGTTCACAACTGCCTGTAACTCCAGTTCCGGGGCTACGTACGGCGCCTTCTGACCTCCATGGTCACTGCATGCACATGGTACACAGGCGTAGGCGCAGACATAAGCGCGTAAAGTAAATAAATCTTTAAGACTTGCTAAATTCTGTGGCTAAAGAGATGGCTCAGCAATTAAGGAGCATATACTGCTCTTACAGGGAAGCAGAGTTTGCTTCCCAGCACCATGTTGGCAGCTGGCAGCCACCTGTAACGCCAGCTCCAGGGAATCCTGGCCTCCGAGTGCACCTGCACACATGAGCACATTTCCAGTCAGACATAGAGGCATACACACAATTAACTGTAAAATCTTTTCTAACTTGGTGGTAACTCCATACAAACATGGTAAATGATGGTGGTATTGGTGTGCCAGACTTTTTTATCAACAGACTCAGTGGCTCGGGGATTTGGCTTTGCACGTGTGGGAACTGTGCAACTGTTTAGTCTGTAGCTTCCTTCTCTTGGTTCATCAGTTGGAAAACGACGATTGGTTTTATGCGTCTTATTAGAGTCAGTCCGTGTGGGCCTAAGAGCTGTCCACCTGGAGCGCTGGATCATCTTTATTGTAGGAGCAGGAGCGTGCACTGTCTAAATGAATGGACCAGTCATCTTTTCCTCTAAACCCCAGACATCGGGGGCCAAGAAGATGGCCCAGTGGGTAAAGCACTTGTCATGCAGGCATGGGGGCTGGATTCCAACCCAGCATCACATCAGAGCTGGGTGCCATAGCAGCCCACCTGCAATCCCAGACCAGCTGAACCAGTGAGCGCTGGGAGACCCGGCCTCCATTTACTGTGGGAGCAGTCAAGGAAGGCGCCGACATCAACCTCTAGCCTCCACATGCAGGAACGCTCGTGTGGCATATACATATGTATCACATTGAAAGCCAAAGTCACACATCTCAGCTGAGCTGTCCTGCTGTGCCTTCCTCTGCCCTATCCATGTTGTTGTTTGGAAGTGGAACCTGTGTAAATACCGTCTCTGTAGCTGACAGCGGCGTCCTCACCATTCCCTTCCAGCCAGAGCACTTCTCTTCTGTCTGCCCTCTTTAGCTGTTAATGACTCCATTATTTAATTTATTTACTGGGTTTTTTTTGAGGCAGGATTTCTCTGTTATCTTGGCTATCCTGAACTTTGTAGACCAGGCTGGCCTTGAACTCGCAGCGATCCACCTGCCTCTGCCTCCCGAGTGCTGGGATTAAAGGCGTGTGCCACCACCACTGGGCCCAAATTCTTTCTTGAATCATCGTTCCTTGATTTGTAAAGCACTAAGTAAAACAAAGCAAGTGCTTTCTTAAAGTTTGTTTCACTTGAATCACATTTTGAGGGCTAGAAAACTTAAATGTCCAGTTTCCCCAACTTGTTGAAAAGACTTCATTCTCTAAGGGCTGTCTCTTGTCTCCTCTGATGAAAGTCACTGAGTACATAACTTCCAAATGTGCGCTTGCATTTACAGTAGGAATACATTTATAGCCCGATAGCATGGAAGTGTTTCTGTTTATATATGAGGAGGCCGAGGCACAGTGAGCTTATGGTGTTAGTTCAGCTGGGCACAGTGACTCCGCCTTCACTCAAACCCCAGGTGCTGTTTCTGAAGTTTCGTCAGACCTTAGGTGTGAAACAGCTTAGTCCAGGTGTAAGAACAGCCCACACGGGTTGGAGATTTAGCTCAGTGGTAGAGTGTTTGCCCAAGCAAGACCAAGGCCCTGGGTTCAGTCCTCAGCTCCAGGTGAGGGTTGGGGGGAGCTAAGTAACAAAAAGACACCCCCCAAAAGGTAACTGGCACACACAACCTTTTAACCAAATGGTGGTAAGTACACACACCTTTAGTCCCAACACTTGGGACGCAGAGACAGGCAGATCTCGGTGAGTTCGAGGTCAGCCAGAGCTACACAGACAAACCCTGTCTCAGAAACAGAAAGGAAGAGCAGCCCTCAGCATCTGGGTACCAACTCCATTCCAACTGCTTCTCTCCCAGGGTTGATGCTTTGTGGTTTGTAGGATTTATTAGATGCAAAATGCTTGATTGTGTACTTTAAAATAAGGATTAGCCTTTATCTCATAATACTAAGCCCTTACTAGAAGGACTGTGGAGCCAGCATCAGGAGCTGTGTGTGGTCTAGCCGTGCTCCTTCAGTCTCCTCGATGCTCTTCTCCTGCAGCTCGGAAGTGCACTGGTGTAAGGAAAGTGGGTGGTTCTCTCAAATACCATACACTTTCACGTTACCAGGGTTTAATGTGCTTCTAAGAAAGAATGAATTGGGTCCTTGGTGTGTGTTGTATATAATTAGTAACTCAACATACAATAAAGACCAAAGCCTTCAAGCAAAAGCTGGACCCCTAGAAGAAAACTTTCATGCCATTAGATTTGGCAGTAATTTTGGAATATTACTGTGAAGGGATCTACAGAATAAGAGAGGAACTCCTGAAGTACATCTAGGAAGGGGCTGTTCCCCACAGTGCACAGTGAATATGTTCTGTACAGCAGCTACTGTTAAAAATGGAAAGGGCAGGGGCAGGGTCGTACATGCCTGTAATCCAGCACTCCAAGGCTGAGACGGGAGGATTGCTCAAGCCTAGGAGTTTGAAGCCAGTCAAGTTTCAGGAATGCAAACATACAGGTGGCCAGTGAGCATGGAAGGGTGCTCAGCATCTTATATCACTCGGCAGTGCAAGCCAAGCGCAGGGTGATGGATCAGCTTACACACCAGGGTGGACGCTGTCAAGAGAAGGCAAGAAAGAAGCATTGACAAGAACGTAGAGACAGACACTTCTGTTCTCTGGGAAGGCAGAGCAGCGTCACCTGTATATAAAGACATGGCAGGCAGCTCCTCCAGAAACTAAATACAACCTGGTGTGGTGCAGCACACCTACAGTCTCAGCACTTGGGAGGCAGAGGCAAGTGGATCTCTGAGTTCGAGGCCAGCCTGATGTCCACAGTGCCTTCTAGGAGAGCAAGGGCTATAGGCCCTCAAAAAAAAAACTGAGTTTGGGTTGGGGCAGGTGGAGAAGAAGAAAGAAAGAAAAATTAGGGCTGGAGTAGTGGCTGCTCTTCCAGAAGACCCAGGTTCAATTCCTAGCACCCACATGGCAGTTCACAACTGTCTAGATAACTCCATTTCCAGGGGACCCGACACTGTCACACAGACATACATGCAGGGAAAACGCCAATGCACATAAAATAATAATAATAATAATAAGTGTTTATAAAAGAAAAGAATTTAAACACGAAACTCATCTGTGATCCAGCTTCGTATGATAGGTATCCAAAAGAAGTGCTTACGAGGCCTCATGCTTATGGACATGTTCACAGCAGCTTCAGCCGCTAGGGTCAAAAGGCTGAAGTACCTGACGTGTGCTCAACAGGTGACGGAGAAAATGCGTACAATGAATTATTACTTGAGTCTTTTTTCCCACTTTGGGTTTTCGAGACAGGGTTTCTCCGTGTAGTCCTGTTGTCCTGAAGCTCACTCTGTAGATCAGGCTGGCCTCAAACTCAGAGACCCTCTGCCCAAGATTAAATGTGCCGCCATACTGGCCATATTGCTCAGTCTTAAAGGAGAAGGGCTGTCACATGCTACATCAGTGATGAACCCCAAAGACACGCTAAATGAATGTGCATGACTCCACTTGTGTTAACTGTTTACAAAGACAGAAAAAAATGGTTGCTGGTGCCTGAGGAGGAGAGAGAAGGTGTAGAGTTTAAAGTTTCAGATCAGGTGTAATGTTTCAGATGAGCACTCTGGAGCTAGTCGCTGGAGGTGTAAGCGCTGTTTTGCCACAGTTAAACATGTTTGAGGTCAGTGAGAAGAGTTACGCAGTAAGAGCCTCTAAAGTGGTCAGTTATTAAGAAAGCAGCTTTTATTATAAAGAGAAGTGTTAGGTGACTAAATTATAATATGTTTTAAAAGTATCATGTAGGTTTTTTAACCAGAAAAAAAGTATATAACACTACAGAAGAAAAAATATTGTGACTTGTTCTTATCCTGACCTGGTGTGCATTTGATTTATGTGTTTACTTATGTGTATTGTACAGATGTAATTCGTGTTCATGTTTGTGTGCATGTGTGTGGAGGTCAGCGTCAGTCTTGTTAGCTGAGGTATTGTTTTGAGGTAGGATCTCTCAGTTGGACCTGGGTTTCACCATTAAGCTGCAGTGGCTATCCAGGGAGCCTGGGACCCTCCTGTCTCTATTTCCCAGTGCTGGGGTTAGCTACCATGTCACCAGGTTTGCCTACAGCTGGGGCTGTAACTCAGGGCCTCACACCTGCCCTGCTGAGCTGCTTCCCAGCCCCGCATTTAAATACAAACTACCTCTGTCTTTATAGCTATAAGAGGTATAAATACATATTACTTAACATTTTGTTACTAATTGAATAGAACTCCTAGAATTGATAAATTGTGTTTGAGGTAGTAAAATTAAGTCCCAGGTCAAAATGTAGGAAAAACTTTTTAAAATGTATTTTTGGCATGTTGTATCTGCGAGATAGAGATCCTAAAGACAAAGAGGCTCTGTAATGTCCGTGCCCTGGCCCTCCTGTTAAGGAGTGTGCTCGGCAAGCTTAGCTCACTAGTTCCACTCGCACATACTGTGAGTGACACAACTGGCTTGAGGTGATAGTGTGCGCATGCGTGCGTGGGCGCGCATGCACACACACACACACACACACACACACACACACACAGTGCCCAATAGTGACCTGGAATGCCGTGTGATTTGGGGGAGTTCTGAACAAGCAGGGCTTTGCTCTAGATTAGACAGTTAGGATATGGGGTGATCCTGTGTTGAGAATGAAGACTTCTGCCTGGAGCTGACTGAAACTAGAGTGACCTATGGTAAGGTGCAATAGTCGCCCATATCAGCCAGGAGAGGGGGCTGTTTGATATTTTGTAGGGTGCACAGTGACCTTATTTTTTTAATCGAAGCTTAGATGAAATTTTAAGTGTTCTTGTTTTGTCTGAGTTTGTGGTGGTTATTCAGTGACCTCGTCTGATGCTAGTGTTTTATAAGCTTGTTTGTGTCCAACGGGAGAATGCCATGGCCGTGCTGTGAGCCCCAGGCAACCTCAGACAACGCAGGCCTAGCTGCCTGTGTGTGAGCACCCAGCTGCCTGTGTCTGTGTGTGAGCACCCAGCTGCCTGTGTCTGAGCACCCAGCTGCCTGTGTCTGTGTCTGAGCACCTAGCTGCCTGTGTCTGTGTCTGAGCACCCAGCTGCCTGTGTCTGTGTCTGAGCACCTAGCTGCCTGTGTCTGTGTGTGAGCACCCGGCTGCCTGTGTCTGTGTGTGAGCACCCAGCTGCCTGTGTCTGTGTGTGAGTACCCAGCTGCCTGTGTCTGTGTCTGAGCACCCAGCTGCCTGTGTCTGTGTCTGAGCACCCAGCTGCCTGTGTCTGTGTGTGAGCACCCAGCTGCCTGTGTCTGTGTGTGAGCACCCGGCTGCCTGTGTCTGTGTGTGAGCACCCGGCTGCCTGTGTCTGTGTGTGAGCACCCGGCTGCCTGTGTCTGTGTCTGAGCACCCAGCTGCCTGTGTCTGTGTCTGAGCACCCAGCTGCCTGTGTCTGTGTGTGAGCACCTAGCTGCCTGTGTCTGTGTCTGAGCACCTAGCTGCCTGTGTCTGTGTCTGAGCACCCAGCTGCCTGTGTCTGTGTCTGAGCACCCGGCTGCCTGTGTCTGTGTGTGAGCACCCAGCTGCCTGTGTCTGTGTCTGAGCACCCAGCTGCCTGTGTCTGTGTGTGAGCACCTAGCTGCCTGTGTCTGTGTCTGAGCACCTAGCTGCCTGTGTCTGTGTCTGAGCACCCAGCTGCCTATGTCTGTGTCTGAGCACCCAGCTGCCTGTGTCTGTGTCTGAGCACCCAGCTGCCTGTGTCTGTGTCTGAGCACCCAGCTGCCTGTGTCTGTGCGTGAGCACCCAGCTGCCTGTGTCTGTGTGTGAGCACCCAGGTGCCTGTGTCTGTGTGTGAGCACCCAGCTGCCTGTGTCTGAGCACCTAGCTGCCTGTGTCTGTGTGTGAGCACCTAGCTGCCTGTGTCTGTGTGTGAGCACCCGGCTGCCTGTGTCTGTGTGTGAGCACCCGGCTGCCTGTGTCTGTGTGTGAGCACCCGGCTGCCTGTGTCTGTGTGTGAGCACCCGGCTGCCTGTGTCTGTGTATGAGCACCTAGCTGCCTGTGTCTGTGCGTGAGCACCCAGCTGCCTGTGTCTGTGCGTGAGCACCCAGCTGCCTGTGTCTGTGTGTGAGCACCTAGCTGCCTGTGTCTGTGTGTGAGCACCTAGCTGCCTGTGTCTGTGTCTGAGCACCTAGCTGCCTGTGTCTGTGCGTGAGCACCCGGCTGCCTGTGTCTGTGTGTGAGCACCCGGCTGCCTGTGTCTGTGTCTGAGCACCTAGCTGCCTGTGTCTGTGTCTGAGCACCCAGCTGCCTGTGTCTGTGCGTGAGCACCCGGCTGCCTGTGTCTGTGTGTGAGCACCCGGCTGCCTGTGTCTGTGTGTGAGCACCTAGCTGCCTGTGTCTGTGTCTGAGCACCTAGCTGCCTGTGTCTGTGTCTGAGCACCCAGCTGCCTGTGTCTGTGTCTGAGCACCCAGCTGCCTGTGTCTGTGTCTGAGCACCCAGCTGCCTGTGTCTGTGTCTGAGCACCCAGCTGCCTGTGTCTGTGTGTGAGCACCCAACTGCCTGTGTCTGTGTGTGAGCACCCGGCTGCCTGTGTCTGTGTGTGAGCACCCGGCTGCCTGTGTCTGTGTGTGAGCACCCGGCTGCCTGTGTCTGTGTCTGAGCACCCAGCTGCCTGTGTCTGTGTCTGAGCACCCAGCTGCCTGTGTCTGTGTGTGAGCACCCAGCTGCCTGTGTCTGTGTGTGAGCACCCAGCTGCCTGTGTCTGAGCACCTAGCAGGTGCCAAGGCCTGCATTCTTGGTTCTCTTGCTAAGCACCATCTGAAGCCTAACTGCCCCTGTGCATGTTTTCCAGGTACATTGAGGAAGAGGCACTGTCTGTGAGAAACTTGAAGAATACTCTAGAAGGATCTTAGGGGCATGCTGAAAGCATTCTCGAATGCCTTTGAATAGAAGTGGACAGAACAGTTAAAGCAGACGCCTTCAGAACTCTTAGGAGCCAGCACACTGATTACCCGTATCAGATCCACAGTCAGGGAACAGCCACAGTCACAGACGAAGCCTCAGCCACAAACATATTATGAGTCAATAAGCTGTCCGTGTTTTACATTTTCAAATGAGGCATATAGATGTTGTTTTGCATGATTCTTCACTTAACAGTTTAAGTCAACCAACCAATCCTGATCATATCAGCTATAGACTTTCACTGTGTGAAGAAAGCCACACAGAGTTAGATACAAAATTGTTCATTTGAATTTGATGGTAGTAAAGATAGCAGTAACCTAAACAAGAAATGGAATACTATAGTTAATAAAGGGTCAGACATTATCAAGAAAAGTGCTTTTCCCACGCCTTTAATCCCAGCACCTGGGAGGCAGAGGCAGGCGGATCACTGTGAGTTCAAGGCCAGTCTGGTCTACAAAGTGAGTCCAGGACAGCCAAGGCTCGGTTGTAACAGAGAAACCTTGTCTCGGGAAAAAGAAAAAGGAAAGAAAAGTGCTTTTATAATGTGAACTGTGTTGAGAAGCTACAGAGACAAATAAAGAATCATCCCAGGGTTTTGTTGTTGTTTTGTTTTTGTTTACATGGTTGGTTGGTTGGTCTTTGGTTTTTTGAGACAGGATTTCTCTGTGTAGCCTTGACTATCGTGGACTCATTTTGTAGACTAGGCTGGCCTCGAACTCACAGAGATCACCTGTCTCTGTTTTCTTGAGTGCTGGAATTACATGTATGTGCTACCACACCCAGATTTCATCTCAGTTTTAAGACTAGGCATGTAAGCCGGGCACAGTGGCACACGCCAGTAATCCCAATACCCTGTGAGTCCAGAACAGTCAGGGCTACACAGAGAAACCCTGTCTCGAAAAACAAATTAACAAAAAATTAAGAGTAGGCATGTAAAAAATTAATACACAAACAAGCAAAAATTATGCATATAATTTAAAGGAATTAATCTCCTTGGTTGCAAAGATCTCACACATTTTTAAATGTGTTCTCTATGTTTCAGTGGTTTCTTGGTGCTGCTTTTCAGAAATCAGGTCAGGGGAAGTGGTAAAGTGGTTCACACCTGTAATTCCCGCACTAAAGATGTGGGGGCAGGGAGAGGAGGGGCTCAGGGCTCCCCTTAATAACAAAGGAGTGGAAGTCAGCTTTGGATATGGGAGAGCCTGTTTCAATGACATTGCAAGTGTCTTCCTGTAGCATTGCAGGCTCCTGTGCGGGAGGTGGGAAGGGTGTGCTTTTTATATTAGTAGCACCATTTCCCTCCAGTTTTTGTGACTTTCACGTGTACACACGCAGTGTGATAGTAAGAGGGCTCAGTGGGTAAAGGCAGGCCACATAAGCCAGGTGACCTCAGCATGACCCCTAGAGCCGTCAAAGATGGAAGGAGAAACCAACTCTACAAAATCACCTTCTGACCTCCACATGTGCACTGTGGCACAGGCACATATTGTGCACACTCCTTACACTCATCCTACGTAGACCACAAGGAGTGAGAAGAGGGGGATGGAGCTTCCTGTCTGTGACCCAGCAGTGAAAAAGCTGAGGCAGAAATAAGACCTTGTCCAAAGCCAGAAATGGGGTTGTTTATGGTGACAATTGTTATGGTAGCAAGTTTCTTTTACTGGATTGTGCTAAAGGCCAGACACTGTATACACTGTGCCATGCAGTTGGAGTAGGTGCTCTTAGGACACTTTTCAGGTCAGGAAACATTAAATTTGCATGGGTTTTCAAAGTTAGTAAAAGGCAGACCTGAGGTTGGAATTCAGCACTGTAACCCCTAAAAGGCATGTTCTTCCTCTAGTAATGAAGAAAGAAGACAAAGTTGTTAAGTGAAAAGCAGTTCAGAGTTGAATGTATAATATGCTGTCACATGTGGGTTTTTTTATAGGTTTGGTTTGGTTTTTCGAGACAGGTTTGCACTGTGATGCCACCATGCCTGGCATATCAGGTCTTAATAATAAGTAAGTATTATGTAAAATTGTTGGAGCTGATGTTAAGTTATGTAACAAAGACTAAGCTGACAGCCAGGCGTGGTGGTGCACACCTTTCATCCCAGGTGGCAGAGGCAGGTGGATCTCTTGAGTTCGAGGCCAGCCTGGTCTACAAAGCAAGTCCAAGACAGCCAAGGCTACACAGAGAAACAAAAACAAACAAACAAACAAAGACTAAGCTGAAGTTCCAAGTAGCAAATGTTTTTTTCTCTGCTTGCTTTCATACATACAAGGTCCCTTGACCCTAATGTACTGGGTCCAGTTCTGTGTCACTCCATTTTCTCTGAGGCTCATTGCTTATCTGGTCTTTACATACTTGAGTGATTTTTTTTTTTTTAATGTCTTTTAAATTTATTTACCTGTATTCTATGTGCATTGATGTTTTGCATGCATGTATGTCTATATGAGAGTGTCAGACCTTAGAGTTACAGACAGCTGCGAGCTGCCATGTGGGTCCTGGGACCTGAACTTGGGGATCCTCTAGAAGAGCGCTTAGTGAGCTCAACTGCTGAGTCGTCTCTCTAGCCTGATTTTTATTAATTTTTAAATTACATTTATTTTTATTTTATTTGTATGCGGGTGTGTGTATAGATCAGAGAACAACCTTGCAGAAATATAAGTTTGTCCTTACTATTACATGAACCTCAGGGATCAAAATCAGGTCAGCAAGCAGTTTGCCTACTGAGACATCTTTGTGGGCTAGTGTTTAAGGTTTTGACTGACATAACATATCAGGTGTGTTTTTGTTGTTGTTTTTGCTTAAATTTTCTATTGCTTCCCAAAGAGTTTGAGACTACAATGAGACATAATTTTTTTGTTTTGTTTTAATTATTTTTATTTTATGTACATTGGTGTCCTGCCTGCATATATGTCTCTGTGAGTGTATCTGATCCCCTGGAAATAGAGTTACAGGTAGCTGTTAGCTGCCGTGTGGATGCTGGAAATTGAACCCAAGTTCTTGGGCAGAGCAGCCAGTGCTCTCAACTGCTAAGCTCTCTCTAGCTCCAAAATGAGAGACAGTTAACGTTGCACATGATAAGAGCTATGAGCATCACCCAAGCGTGACACACATGCCTGTCACCCCAGAAGTGATCTAGCAGGAGAACTGGGAGTTCTAGGCCAGCTTAGGCTGCATTATGAGACTGACCCAAAACAGCAGAACAACAGCTTGTAAATACTGACAACACACAGGTCACCTGCTGTGGTCCTACAGTTGAGCAGTAAAGCTGAGTTTGTGAAACTGGCAAGGGAGGAAAACATTCCCCCAATTTTATAGTTCTTAGGATTCTACAGATTTGATTTTTGTTGTCTTGCTTTCTCTTAGGCCAGGTTATCAAAGCCTGGGACGTTGGGGTGTCCACCATGAAGAAAGGAGAGATCTGCCATTTACTGTGTAAACCAGAGTACGCTTACGGCTCCACTGGCAGCCTCCCGAAAATCCCTGCGAACGCAACTCTGTTTTTTGAGGCAAGTACGTGTGCTGTCTGTGTTGCCCTGCCGGCCTGTGCTGTGCTGCCGCAGTGGGAGAGAAGCGGAGCCTGCTGCCGAGAGCCTACGCCAGTTCAGTTGTTTTGGAGCTTGACTTCTTGAATTGTTTCCCACACCCGGGGGATGTGCCAGTGCTTTCTTAGAAATATGTCTCTGGCACAAAATAGGCATATCCAAACAAACAACAGAGGAGGATGTAGAAATAAAGGTTCTGGTCAGCAGGGAGGTAAGACGTGCTCTAAACTGGCAGGCCGGAAATGGTGGTGACGAATGTTGAGTCGTGAGGGGTTATGACTGTCCCCTCAGTCCCCATCAGGAACAGTGAATGGTGTTACATTGTGCACTGTGTTGAACTAATTACACATCGTTCGTTGGCAAAGCTTGATCTTTAACACAGTGAAAAGCGTGTCTCAGTCAGCTGAAGGCCAGGTTCCTCTTACATTTTAAAGTGGAAAGTTTACAAATCTGGGGTGGGAAAACTGGTGTCCTCAGAGTCAGACAGAGCCTTCTATGCCAGCGCCTCGTAGCTCTGGCCTTTGCCCACAAGGCAGTTGTCCTAGTGTTTCCTGTCTGTCTTCGCACTGCAGCCCCACAGGATGCAGACCTAGCCGGCGTCATTACACGGCGTTCTTTCCAAGTATTGCAGCAGGTGGTGCTCTCAGTTTCCACTTTGCCTTATCTAAGCCATACAGAGAGAGACTCGGCCTAAGGTTCATAACACAACTGTTTGTAAACTGGCTTTCATCGTTCCCTGTCCAGATTGAACTCCTTGATTTCAAAGGAGAGGATCTATTTGAAGATTCGGGCATTATTCGTAGAATCAAGCGGAAAGGCGAGGGATACTCAAACCCAAACGAAGGAGCCACGGTAGAAGGTGAGTGCTGCGGCGGCCAGAAGCCACTCCTCCACACTGTGTCGAGGGCCAAGGTAAACAAACACACTTCACCTCAGAGCCGGCTGCCTCCCTTAGAGGACCTGCACCCAGTGACTCAGCATCCGTCAGCAGCTCCAGTTCCAGAGAACCCAGCACCCTCTTCTGGCCTCCATGGTGTGCACACACACAGTATTAAAACATTAAAAGTAAAATACTAAATACATTGATCTCAGAGTCAACATTCATCTAGTAACTTCGCTTGGTAAATACTAATTCAATGTGTGTTCCAGGCACCTGGCAAACCATCCATAAACTCAAAAGTATATAAACAGTAGTCCTGTCTGCCAACGAATTCTCACTCCTCAGATCCTTGCAGGGTGTTTATTTCTCCTTTCTCACAGTATTAGGAGGTGAGATTTATTATCTCCAAATGAGGAAAGTTAGTTCAGTGATGTCTTGTAAATGGCCCAAGGTTCAGAGCTACTGAGCACAGAGCAGTGGAGTTGGGCAGCGGAGCTCACTCTGTGTGGGGTGGCCTGGGATCCTGTACTGTTTTGCCGGTTACCAAGCCAACCTGGAGCTATTTTACTTCTTCCTTTGAAGACTGGGAAGTTGAGCCTTTCCCTGAGCACACTGTGTGTGTTGGTTGCTACCTTAATTGCATCAGTGCTTGTCCATCCGCCTGAGGACCAGGATTTTGCTTCCTTGCTTTCTTTTCAGCATCTGTTGTGTGTCTGACACACTTGACAGTTCATGAAAGCTTTCTGCACTGTGGGTGTTTGAAGATGTGGCTATTTAGCTGATCTTCAAAAGGGACTTGTAAGAAGACATACTTCTTCAAACAGCACTTGGGAGGCAGAGGCACTTGGATCTCTGTGAGCTCAAGGCCAGCCTGGTCTATAAAGTAAGTCCTGGATAGCCAAGGCTACACAGAGAAACCCTGTCTTGGAAAAAAAAAAAACTTATGTGTAATGTGTTTTGATCTTTCATTATGAAAAATTCAAATCTGTACTCCAATTTTTTTTCTTTTCCCTGTGCTGTGGGAACTTCTCCAGAGCCAATGATTCACAATGTTTTGTTTTGATTTGCTTTTTAAGGTCAGGCAGTTAGCGTTGCTGTAGTACCATTCACACCCACACCCATTACCACGGTAACTTCTTTTCTGCTCTGAATTCAAATCCAGAATCTGGAGCTGCTTTTGGCTCTCATGGCTTTATTTCCTTCCGGTAAGCTACAACCCTACATCTTGCTGGCTATGGCGCTGACACTTTTGGGGACAGCATTCTATTGGTAGTCCGTCCCCAATGAGTAAGTACATTGGTGTTTTTGGAAAATACCCTGTGGGTGATGCTGTGCCCATTTTAGCTCATCACCATCATGAGGCATGTGGTGCCTTGGCTGCTGGCAACCACTGGGCGAGGGTAGAGTCTCCGTGTTTCTCTTCTGTCAGGTTATCCTTTTTAAGGGTTGGGTATTTCAGGAAAAGGGATGTTGGGAACCACAAATGTCTCCCTTTACACCCTACCTCACACCCCGCATCCACCAGTGATACAGCACAGCACAGAGAAGTTATTACTGTGGTACTTGGTTTATGATAACTGTGGGTTGGTTTTTTTGTTTGTTTGGTTTGGTTTGGTTTGGTTTTTGGTTTTTCGAGACAAGGTTTCTCTGTGTAGCCTTGGCTGTCCTGGACTCCTGTAGACCAGGCTGGCCTCAAACTCACAGCGATCCACCTGCCTCTGCCTCCTGAGTGCTGGGATTAAAGGCGTGCGCCACCACCACCCAGTAATAACTGTGTTTTCATCTTACATTTATTAGGTGGAATTCTACTGCAAGGAAGATCTGTCCCTTCTCCCTGTGTTTATTTAGCTGTTTACTTTTTTAAAAAAAGATTTATTTATTACATATACAGTGTTCTTCCTCCATATACACCTGCACAGCAGAAGAGGGCACCAGATCTTATTATAGATGGTTGTGAGCCACCAAATGATTGCTGGGAATTGAACTCAGACCCTCTGGAAGAGCAGCCGGTGCTCTTAACCTCTGAGCCATCCCTCCAGCCCTCAGCTGTTTACTTTTGTCAGCATACACCGGGGACATTGTTCCTCCAGTAAGACCTTTTTACTTGGTACTCAAATTGCCCTAGGTTTGGCTATTGGAAACGCCCTCCCGTCACCTCTTCGCACCGCAGTGCTGCATTTATTTGTTGTTTGTGACTTTGTAATACTGTGAGCTGTTCTGGGCTCACTTAAAGATTCCTGTCCCAAGCCGGGCGTGGTGGCGCACGCCTTTAATCCCAGCACTCGGGAGGCAGAGGCAGGCGGATCGCTGTGAGTTCGAGGCCAGCCTGGTCTACAAAGTGAGTCCAGGATGGCCAAGGCTATACACAGAGAAACTCTGTCTCGAAAAACCAAAAAAAAAAAAAAAAAGATTCCTGTCCCAGTCCTGGGGTCAACTGTTTTCCCAGGAGTGCTGTTTCCTTTCATGGGAAATAGTAATTAGACACTGAGTCAGGTGCTCCTGTGTCATGCTGCTGGATAGAGCATCTTAGCAGACAGAGCTCGGAAATACACTTCAAAATTGTAGACGAGCATCGTGTGGGTTTCTGTATCTGTTGCATGTTTATTTAAAACAGTGAGTGTAGGGCTCGGCAGTTAAAAGCAGTATTTGCTTTCCCAGAGGACCCAGGTTCAATTCCCAGCATGAGCATGGCTGCTTACAACTGTCTGCAACTCTAGTCCCAAGGGATCTCAAGCCTTGTTCTGCCCTCTCAGGGGAGCAGGCACACATGTGGTACACAGACATACATGCAGGCAAAACACCCGTTCACAGAACAAATTCTTAAAAACCTCGAGGATACACAGTTCCACTCATACCCTGAATTTCCTCTTCCTTTGCTCATCTGGAGCTTCTTTCCAGAATACCCACAGTGTGTTTACATATGCCGTCCTAGCACTGCATCAAACCACTGCTGAGCTGTCACACAGTGCGGTAGGTTGAGTTTTGGGGTACAGTGGGGTGGTCAACCATAGGGAACTTGTGGGCTTCGAGGTTATAGTCTGAACTCTTGATGTGGAATTACTGCCTGTTTTATGTTTTCAGGCAACACTAACAGCTTTGAGCATCCAGTTTTCTCTGGTTTCCTTCCTGTTTGTGTTGTGATAGGTGTGGCAAAGGGCTGCATCCTGTATAATAGACTTTTTTCCTACCCTCTATACTGTATTTACATAACTTGTTTTGCTGCTTTTTACTGGATTTAAGGAAAGGAATTCTTTTTATTGTTGTTGTTTTGTTTTGTTTTTGTTCTTGTTTTTCAAGACAGGGTTTCTCTATGCATCCTTGACTGTCCTGGAGGAGACCAGGCTGGCCTCCAACTCGCAGCGATCCCCCTGCCCCTGCCCCTGCCCTGCCTTGCAAGGAATTCTTGACTTCTTTCATTTCCTAACCCTAATCATCTCTAGTAGCAGTCTTCACTGTCATTTTGTATCTTCTTAATAGTAATAGGTTTTGTTTTTGAGGAGTGAGTGAGCTGGACGGAAGGCTATTAAATCATAATCTTAGCTGGGTGTGGTGGTGCACGCCTGTAATCCCAGCACTCGGGAGGTAGAGCCAGGTAGATCGCTGTGAGTTCAAGGTCAGCCTGGTCTACAAAGAGAGTCCAGGATAGCCAGGGCTGTTAGACAGAGAAGCCCTGTCTTGAAACACCAAAAAGAAAAAAGAAAAAAAATTAAAAAAAATAATAATATCATAATCTGTGCCACTTTTTAGGTTTGTGAAATTTGTTTTTTCTCAAAGCATTGTGCTTTTTACTCATCAAAATCTCACTTTTACAAATCAGTCAAACCGTCTCTTTTTCTTGCCAAGTTGCTGTCTTGTCGTTTGTGTTCAGGGTTATCCTTTTATGAGGAAGTCGAGGGTTCTGACTGGTGTGATTGTGAGGCCTGCTGTCTTAGTCACCACACGCCTCCTGTAAGCTTTGTTGATTCACACAGCCCAGTTGCAGTTAAGTAGGGTTCTAAAGTAGCTCCCATCCCTCCTCTGCGTGTCTGCATGTTAGTGTTGGTGATGGGAGTGCTGGTGTGTGGGCTATTTTGCCCCGTGCTTTCAGCTGCATCTGAATGTGGGCAGAGGAGTTCCAATTGTAATCTCCAGTTTCCTGCTGGGAGAGACTTTCCCTTCCCACCCACCTCCTAACCCAATAAAAGGTGGAGGAGTCAGGGAGTTACTTTTTTAAAGGAGAAGCTCACAGTGCTGCACACCTTTAGTCCAGGAGAGGTAGGAGGATCTCTGAGTTCAAGCCCAACCTAGTCTATGAATTACAAGACAGCTAGAGCTACACAGTGAGACCTTGTCTCAAAAAATTAAAAAAAGAAAGAAAGACCAAAAATGCAAGTTTATGAACTATATAAAGTAGATGTACTTGGACAGATGGAAACTGTATTCTGTAGATCCAGCCCAAAGCAGGTATTGAGGAAACGTCTGTAGAGGTACATACCATTCCTCTCAACAAGCTCAGGCAGAACTCCAAGCTCCCAATCAGCTGGTGCAAGGGAGCCAAAACAGGCTGTGGGGCAATTGTCAGGACTGCTATAAAACAATGGGGCAGCTGCACCAATAAGCCAATAAGTAACTGCAGCCCTGGCTGAATGAGAGTTATCTCAATGCCCATGCCTCCAGCTCGTTAAATGGACGTCTAAAGGAGAGACTGGCAGAGGCAAATGTTTTTTTAAACTCCTGGGTGACTCTAGCTTACAGCCAAAGTCTAGAAATGAACTGCCTGAGGACCTGCCTCACTGCGACCTCTGTCCAAAACTAAAGCCTGCGTGGTTCCAGAGTGCAGCAGGGACAAGCCTCCAGAAGACTGCAGGTGTTAGACTTGGCCTGAGGACAGCAGGACACAGTGTCTTTGAACTTCTCAAACAGATGTGTGTTGGGTGGGGCAGCTCTACACAACAATAAACAGTGCTGAAGAGTTCTGCCTTTGAAAGAAGCCTTTTCCATACATCAGCAGCACAGCGGGCTGTCCCCAGCCTAATGAGTTCTGAAGAAATCTTCACCTATAGCCCTCCATGTTGCCTGCTCAGAAAAACAGTGACTGGGAACTTCAGTCATTTGGTCCCTGAGCCTCCCTGGGTGTATATGTACAGACAGCAAGGATTGGTCAGCGGGCATGAAAACGTGTAAGGGAGACTAACTGACAGCACAGGGGTGGCTGAGACACAGACCTCTGTCATTAGAAGGAGTTTAAGAGACAATTCAGAACTCAAAACAAACAAAACCCACCCAAACTCTGAAAATGGAAAGGAGGATTTAAAAGTCTGGAAATTAATGTGCATTGAAATTGAAACTCTAAGCCAGACGTGGTGGCACATGCCTTTCATCCCAGCACTCGGAGGCAGAGGCAGGCAGATCTCCTGGTCTACAAAGTGAGTGCAGGACAGCGAAGGCTATACAGAGAAATCCTGTCTTGAAAAATCAAAATTAAAAATTAAAATATGGAAACTCCAGGAGGGCAGAAGAATGAGATGGACAGTCTCTCCACATCTAAGTTGGTGGTCTGAGCAATGGCAAGGGCATCTCAGAAGATGCAGGGGAAGAAAGATGAGATGTGACGATACAGTAAGGAGGACAGGGATCAAGCAAGCCTAACCTTTCCAGCCGCAGAGAATGTGCCGGAGCAGACGACAGGTAATAGTGACAGGCAAGAAGTAGCTTTTCTTTTCTTTCTTTCTTTCTTTCTTTTTTGTTTTTTTGTTTGTTTGTTTGTTTTGTTTTGTTTTGTTTTTGTTTGTTTTGTTTTTGTTTTGTTGTTGTTGTTTATTAGGTTTTTTCCTTTTTTTAAAAAAGTAATTTATTCAGATTACATCTCAGTTGTTGTCCCCTCACTTGTATCTTCCTGTTCCCACTCCACTTCCCTCTTTCACCATATTCCCCTCCCCTAGGCCTGTGACAGGAGGGGACCTCCTCCCCCACCATATGATCAAAGCCTATCAGGTCTCATCCTGGTAGCCTGCTTCCCCTTCCTCTGAGTGCCACTAGGTCTCCCCACCAAGGGGAAGTGGTCAAATAGGGTTCATGTCAGAGTCAGTCCCCGCTGTCCATACAACTGTGGAGAATGTGCTGTCCATTGGCTAGATCTGAATAGGGGGGTTAAGGTTTACTGCATGCATTGTCCTTGGTTGGTACAGTAGTTTGAGCAGGCCCCTCTGGGCCCAGATCCACAGCCTTGATGGTCTTTTTGTAGGGTTCTAGGACCCTCCAGATCCTTCTATTTCCCCATTCTCCCATACCTCTCTCACGTGGAATCCCAATAGCAAGTCCCAGCATCTATCCCCAATCTCCTGCTAAGTGAAAATTTTCAGGGGACATCCCTGTTGGGCTAGTGTCCAGTTATAAATGAGTATATGCCCTGTATATCTTTCTGGGTCTGAGTTAACTCACTCAGGATGATCATTTCTAATTCCATCATTCGACTGCAAATCTCAAAATTTCATTGTTTTTAATAGCTGAGTAGTATTCCATAGTATAAATGTACCACAGTTTCTTTATGCATTCTTCGACTGAGGGACATTTAAGTTGTTTCCAGATTCTGGCTATTATGAGTAAGGCTGCTGTGAACATGGCTGAACGAACATATGTCCTCGTGTGCTGGAGCATCTTCTGGGTATATTCCAAGGAGTGGGATAGCTGGGTCTTGAGGAAGCCCTATTCCCACTTTTCTGAGAAAGTGCCAGATTGATTTCCAAAGTGGTTGTACAAGTTTGCATTCCCACCAGCAATGAAGGAGTGTTCCCCTTTCTCCACATCATCTCCAGCATGTGCTGTCACTTGAGTTTTTGATCTCAGCCATTCTGATAGGTGTAAGATGGAATCTCAGTATCGTTTTGATTTGCATTTCTCTGATGACTAAGGACATTGAGCAGAAGTAGTTTTTCATGTAGCTATATTCTGATGAATTGCTGAATTCTTTAAAAATATAGTAGAGTATACCAGAAAAATATCCAGTCTAGCAATAGCACACTTGAGGGCTGGAGCCCAGCATCCATGTTGGGGGACTCATAGCTGTTAACTCCAGCTACAGGACATCTGATGACCTCTTCTAGCCCCTAAGCCATATGTGTGCACACACATACAGTGCACAGGCACATGCACACACTTTTTAAAAAGCTGGTAGGGGTAGTAGAACTAAGGGAGACAGACCCTTGGAGCTCATTGGCCATCCAATCTAGCCAAATCAATAAATTTAAGGTCCTGTGAGAGACCCTGTTTTAAAAAGTAAGGTGGAGCCTAGAATGGTGGTGCCTGTCTTTTATGCCAGCACTTAAGAGACAGAGGCAAGTGCATCTCTGTGAGTTTGAGGCCAGCCGGTCTACGTAGTGAGTTCCAGAACTGCCAGGGCTGCACAATGAGACCCTGTCTCAATTAAAAAAAAAAAAAAAAAAGGTAAGAGAACCACTGAGGAACACTCAGTATCAACCTCTTCACATTGGAAGGAAGGAAGGATGAATGAATGAATGAATGAATGAGTGAAGGAATGAGTGAGTGAATGAATGAATGACATCTCTTAAAGGCACTAGGACTCATAATGTCAAAACAACAGGATCAAGCTATTTGTTCCTTATAAATGAAGCAAAAAAAAAATACCAGAATTTGAGGGCAGGTTTCCTGTGTGCTCATGTTAAGGTCTGAGAGAGCTGTGAGCTTCTGTTGTTCACATGCCTTTCAGACACTCAGTCATGTCAGCAAATGGCCACAGAAAGAAATTACAGATTTTTAAAGCCATTTCATTATGTTCTCACAGAACAATATATTCTCAATCTGCAGTGTATACTGTGTATTCTTTCATGCGTTTTAGATTTAGAAAGTATCTCCAGGTCTTTAAGGTGAAGTGAAATCTAATAGAAAATAGTCTGGTGTTGTTGTTGTTGTTTTAGAAGAAAAACAAACAATGCATCATTTATTTTATGACAGTTGTACAAATCAAAAACTCCAGGTCAGTGATGGATTTGATAGCTTCCTGGAGCTTATTAAAATCAGACTACTGGGGAAGAAACCACAAGAACAACAAAACAAAACAAAAGCAGGTCATGGTGGCGCACGCCTTTAATTTCAGCACTCGGGAGGCAGAGTCTGGTGAATCTCTGAGTTCGAGGTCAATCTGGTGTACAAAGTAAGTTCCAGGACAGCCAAGGCTACCCAGATTAACTCTGGCTTTAAACCCCTCCCCCACGCAAAAAAAAAAAAAAAAAAAAAAAAAAAAAAAAAAAAGAGTATTGACTAATAGATTCAGAAAGGAAAATTCTATAAATCAGTGAAAATTGCCACCATTTCCTTAAAAGCCATATTTTTAGATTAGTCATTAAATAAATACTTATTTTGGGTCCTGAGCATGTGCTAAGTATTGTGGTATACAGAAGCAGTGTACAACTGTGTCCTGGCCAGCTGGGAATCTTTCTTATACTTAACAACTGTGTGGAGTCATCAAGTGCTTATATGTGGTCATAAAACATTCAGTGTAGGATAATTTGCTACAGATATAGACGGATAGCCATATAATCCATTCCCTGAGTTTATCTCCATATCTGCATTTAATATAGTGCTGGCTTATGTGTGAATGAATAAATGCCAATTCTGTTCAAATGTGATGTAATTTAGTGCTTAGCCTTTTTGTTTTGTTTTTTCTCTTCTACTTTTTGGTTTTTCGAGGCAAGGTTTCTCTGTGCAGCCTTGGCTGTTCTGGACTCCTTTGTAGACCAGACTGGCCTCGAACTCACAGTGATCCACCTGCCTCTGCCTCCCGAGTGCTGGGGTTAAAGGCTGGCTTGTTTTGTTTTTGTTGTATTCATGTGTGTGTGTTGCCTGCATGTATGTCTGTGTACCCCATGCATATCTGGTGCCTGAGGAGGTCAGAAGTGCATCATATCCTCTGGGTAGTTGTGAGCCATATGTGAACACTGGGAACTGAGCTGAGGTCCTCTGCAAGAGCGACAAGTGCACCTAACAGCCAAGGCATCTTTCCAGCCCCTGTATTTTCTTTAGAGACAAGGTCTCATGCCACTAAGGCTGGTCTTGAACTCCTGGTCCTTTGCCTTTATGCCTTTTGAGTTGAATGGTGATCAGATTTCCCCCAAGTTACACATGCTACTGTGTCCACTCCTAATTTTAATTATTTATTTTGTGTGGTGTTGAGAATTGCACTTAGTGTTTTGTGAGTACTAAATAAGCACTCTGAATTATATCACCAACTCCTGAAAACTTTAGTTTTCCTCCTGTTGTTGTTTTGTTCGTTTACTTGAGAACAGGTCTCACTGGGTAGCTCTTAACCTCCCTCTCACTGTGCAGCCCTGCTGTTCTTCAGCAGTGCCTCTGCTCCCAAGTACACTTGGCTTTTGAATGTAATTTATCCTGGCAGTGCCAGGCTAGCCAGTGCCAGCCCTTCGTGCATGGAAAAGCAGGGTACCCTGTATCCAAAGCTGCCGGGCAGCCGAATGGGCAGCTTAGTATTGAGGTCTGGCTCAGGTCCTGCACTGTTGTGGAGAGATCCCAGGTGCCTGCCCTGTGCTAGTGTCCACCTCACGGTGACATCCTCCCCTGAGATGGAGCAGACTGATGATGCAGAGCACAAAGAGAGGCACTATGTGGAAAGCTGACCACCACACCTGATAGGAAAGTGTTAATGTGCCTGGCTGCTTTTAGAAACCCAACTCTGCTTGCCTTCTTGGGGCTTAGTAACATCCACTCTCTTGGAAACCCTGCCCTGTCAGGCAAGGGACCCAGAGAAGCTCTTTTCACATGAATTGGGCTGCAGAGAAAGCCATCATAACCTGGTTTTCTCCAGCCAGATGAGCGGTCTTTTCTAGTAGTCACACCGTTACGCATATCCCCATTCAGAGCCCCATGACCAGGCGGCGTCTTGGGGGAGAGTGCACAGTTACCAGACACCAGCTGCTGTGACTGGAAAGGGGACAGCAGACACTGACGGCTTAGGCTGTGGCATTTACAGCACTTCTTTTAAAAGTTAGGCAGCTTCTTCCTTGGTTTTGCCTCCTGAAATACAAGCTGTACAGTTTTGGGGTTCTTGCATTCCAGTTTTTGTTACTGCTGTGCGTTCTTTCCCTTTCCCCCACCCCCCATTTTAATCGGAGAACAAATTGCTGTCAGCACATCGAGTTCATGTGCCAGCCACATTCAGAACAGGGTGTTCTGTGCTCTTCAAAACAAAACTGCTCTAGGGCAGTAGGAGAACAATAAGTCAGAGCCCCAGCTTAAATGATGTTTTGCAGGGACCAGGCTCACTTGATGTGGTTACACTCCGGATTGCACAGCTAAACTTGGGTAATTTGGTTTGGTTTGACTTTGTGGTGTTTGTTGGAGTACCCCCCCCCCCTCCAGGTTACATAGACTTTAAATCAGGAAAAAATATTGCCACTTTTTAACTTGTTTATTTCTCTTTACCAAAAAAGCCTTAAGTAGAAGCATCCTGTATGCACTTCTGTTCACTTTGAGCACGTCATAGATCATTTACTTCCTGTAAATCATGCTGGAGGAGATTAGCAACAGACCTCCCCTGCTCTAGAGGCTGAGCTCCCAAGTGAGTCAGGGTAGCTTGCATTAAATATTTATTAAGTGAGTATTTATACTGTGGAATACAAAGTCAAAAGTACCCACAAGTCTTCCAGAGACAGAGCAGAGGATATGGGATTCCTAGGCACTGGTGCCCCTGCGTATATCAGCTCAAAGCAGCTCCTTACTGTGCTGCGGCAGCCTTCCCAGGGACCTGGTGCTGTGAGCTCTTGTCAGCAACCTTGTAGGACTTGTCACACCAGTGTTTAGGAGCCAGCTACCCCGCCACTCTCCTCTGATACTTTATTTCTCTCTGACATCCCAAACGACATCATGTTGTGAGGTGGTAGTGGTGCTCATATGTGTGTGTGGGAATGTCACTTAAGGTTTGTAACTATATTTTCATTTATTTATTTTGTATGTAAGTGTGCACATAGAGGCGAGAGAACAATTTGTGGGAATTGATTCTCTTCTCCCGCCATCTGAGGCCCAGGTCATCAGGTGGAGACAGACACCTCTACTTGCTGAGCTACCTTGGGATAGCTGCTGCTCTTCCAGACATGATTGGACAACTTAAAATTGCCTGTAACTCCAAATCTGGGATCTCATACCCTCTTCTGGCCCCTGTGGGCACTTTTAAACATATAGCATATACTCAAAACACACACATGCATAAATAATAAAATCTTTTTTTTTTTTTTTTTTAGATTTTATTTTAGTCAGGCATGTTGACACACACCTTTAGTCCCAGCACTCAGGAGGCAAAAGCAGGTGGATCTCTGTGAGTTCAAGGCCAGCATGCTGCAAAACAAGTCTAAGACAGCCAGGGCTACACAGAGAAGCCTTGTCTTGAAAAACAAAACAAACAAATAAAAAAGATTTTATATGTGTGTGTACATGTTTGCCTGAATGTATGCATGCAGTTAGGTACTTTTTGGGAGGCCAAGAGAGAGCACTGGCTCCCCAGGAACTGGAGATGCAGACAGTTACTTTCTTCCGTCTAGATGCTAGGAATTGAAACCCAGGTCCCTGGCAAGAACTGCAGGTAGTTTTAACCACCACGCCGTTTGCTTTCCTAACTATGCCATTGCTACACTTTGATTGTTTGCTTTCTTCCTACAGTCATCGCCCTGCACACGGCAATGCGATAGCACATGCAAAGAGAACCTCTGGAGTTATTTACAGACTGGGAATGGCACTTAAGACTTTTAATTATATATTTTTTTAATTTATTGTGTATGTAAGTGTGCACATAGAGGTGAGACATTACATACTAGAAATCAGTGTAGGAAACTGACATATAACTAGGGATCCTTTGCAGAAGTCTCTGGACTTTTTGTTTTGAAAATAAATTCAGACTTGATCAACCAAAAGCCGTGGAAAATGAACTGATAATTTCCTCCCACTAACGGCGCTCCATTTTAGGAAGGAAGGTGATGCTCTACAGTAAACCTCAGCATTCCCTCCCCAGAAACCTGTTAAGTTGTGAGCAGCTAGGTGATACATCTCACATTTAGAGAGGTTGTTACAGTGCTCAGGAGAGAGGGCTTGTGTCCAACAAATCTTTTTCATGAAAAGTACCACCCACTAGTCTAAACTCAGACGGTAGTTACATAAACGTAAATTTTTTGGGTTGCTTCTTACACATATATTTATTTACCATTGTTCTGGGGACTGAGCCTCAGGTCCTCTGCCACCAGGATGTACCCTGTTGCTATCCCTGTTGGTATTTTCCATGTGAGGCAGGCTGAGAATGTGTGATTCTCCTGCCTTGAGTACCTGGGCTTACAGCCTCAGATGAGTTACTTAACCTTCTAAGAACTGTCTGGCCCTTTTATTCCAGAAAAAAATACCAAAATCCTCAGACATACTCCCAAACCTCTGATGTAGACACATTTTAAAATAAAGTTGAATCCGTCTGTGAAATAGAAGAAGCTGATGGTACTGTTCACTGCTGGCCAGCGGGCTGCCTCTTGTCCTGTGCTCTGCCTGCTCTGTTTGTTTCCTTTTCATGTTACACATGGCACTCAGAGAGAGACAGTTTTCTGCTATTTTATCTAGAAATTCCAAAAGTGAGTATAATATATAGAGGTCATCATATATATTATGAGTGTGGGAGACAAAACAAGAGGCCTTGTGTCACAGCCTGAGAGCGAGGCTAGCTATAGCCTCTGATGTGAAGGAACTGACTCGGGACCTGGGTTGACAGCAGTCCGAGCAACAGGCTGGTGTCTGTCCTAAGTTGAGACTCTGGTGACCTGAGGCCCCGGTGTCTATGGCTTACTGCTGTTTATTTACCTTCCAGGCTCTGTCTCCCTTCTCAGGCCTAGGCTAAAGGTGATCTGACCAAATGATTAACCAGGAATCAGCTTTGAAGCTAGTTTCCAGGCTGAGACAGCATCACAGAGTGTTAGGGCTTTAAGAGACTGCTTAGGTCAGATAGTAAAAGTGGGGTAAGTTCGAACTGGATTGTGTTTAGGAGAGGATACTTGTTGTAGGACCTGGAATTAATGTTTAAGAGAAGGTGGCTTCTCAAGACTAAAGCATATTACTGACACAAAGTGAAGTAACTAGCCTTGTCACAAAATATTTTAGGAAATTACTAGATCTGAGGTAGAAAATACTTTTCTTATCAAAGAGAAATCGTGGTGGCTATTGGACTGTCTCACAAACCATTCATTTTTATTACTGAGTAAAAGACCTAACTGAAAAGTCATGTGTAGCACCAGCACTAAAAGTAACTCAGTGCTTGAGTGCTTGACAGGTCCCTGGATTCAGTCTCCACTGCCACACCAAAGAGCACTTGGTGTGCAGGCAGGCAGCCTGAGTTACCACATAAAAAGAGAAGAGGAGAGAGAGAGAGAGAGAGAGAGAGACACACACACACACACACACACACACACTGGCTGACTTCATCTAACATGTTTGCATTATTGGAGAAATAACATCCAGTCTAGGCTTTATTTTTTGTTTCTTTACTTTTGCGCAAGCCTCTGAAACCAAGATACTGTTACAGATGGTTACTCCATTGTATATGTTCAATACTAGGCGTGTGGCATTCTCAAAATGGTATGTTTAAATAAGCCAGTGTCTCTTGACCCTGGGTTACAGGTAAGAAAATTAGTAACTATACATTTAACCTAAAACAGAAAAAGTACTCTTGTTCTTAAACGCTCAGACTGAGTGGGCAAAGCTTCCAGGAGACACTGTGTGTGTCTTGTGCACTGTTGGCATTCACTGACAGGCTGTGCTGAGGAGCGGCTGGTGACTGTCCTGTCTCCTCACCCTCAGTCCACCTGGAAGGCTGCTGTGCAGGAAGACTGTTCGACTCCCGAGACGTGGTGTTCGTTGTTGGTGAGGGAGAGGACCACGACATCCCCATTGGGATTGACAAAGCCCTGGAGAAGATGCAGAGGGAAGAGCAGTGCATTTTGTACCTTGGGCCACGGTAAGAGGCGCCCGTTACAGGACAGTGAGCTGTCTGAGGAACAAGGACCCGCTTGCTGTTTCTCTCACCCAGCATTTGTTGTCACAGTGAAGCTCTTTGGTTGAGTCAGGTGATGCTTGGTCCAGCAGTTTGGGGCCTCACACTACTGTAGAGGTTTGCGGGCGAGTTGGCTCAGCTAAGTGTGTTTAAGAACAGGACCCACAGTCAAGCCTTGTTCGTGCTCTCTCCGACTGCCACAGCGCCACATCAGCAAAGACGGGCTGGCTCCTGTGCTCTGTTGCTTCTCTTTCCTCTTCTCTGAATTCAGCAGGAGGCTTTTGGGAGTTGAAGTAATGCATGATTTACTACCACTTGACTCTGGGCCACATTCTTATATAGAGTCCCTAAAGGAAGAAAAGGCCAGCTTGTTCTTCCTGGATCTAAAGGCAGCGGAGATGACTCATTTTTGCCTAAATTTTTCCCGTCATAAGGATAGCCATTAGCACTTCCAAGCTTGGAACTCTCCGGCATTGACAGTCTCTTGTGAAAACATGTTTCCTATTATTTTCAGATCTAAAATTATACCATAAATTCAACTCTTCTATCTTGAGAAATGGACCCCTGAGAGAATCCAGGGATGCCGCCCGCCTGCAAGTACATATGCTTGCCCAGGGTGGCCTCAGAGGCTGCACAGATTGCCCCTGGCAGGAGTATGAGACTCACTGGGCTGCCCTCACCAGTAGGAACACAGTGCTTTTTGTCCTGTCCTTCAAGTTTGCGCTGAAGTATAGTTCACTCTATAATGAAGCTATTTCTTTTTTACTGAAAGAGCTTTTCCTCCTTACTTACAGAGCAGGTCCTTCATAACCTACAGTCCTTTCTTCTTCTTCATCTTCTTTTCTTTTTCTTCTCTTCTTCCTCCTCCTCCTCCTCCTTCTCCCCTCCCTGCCCCCAAGACAGGGTCTATCTGTGTAGCCTTGGCTGTCCTGGACTTGCTTTGTAGACCAGGCTAGCCTGGAACTTGCAGAGATCCACCTGCCTCTGCCTCCCAAATTCTGGGATTAAAGGCGTGCGCCACCGCACCGGCTTCTTTTTCTCTTGAGACATGTGCTCACTATGTAACCCTGCCTGTTCGTTAACTCAAAGAGATCTGTTTGCATCTGGTTCCCAAGTGATGGGATTAAATTTCTCTAATCAAGTATAATTTAACATTCCAAAACTATATTACTCCACACTCAGGTGGCCTTTGTCTCAGGTGTGTGTTCTCACAGCTTGGCTCTTTAAGGGCACTCTGTAAATGTGAGCATTCAGAAACACATGACCCAGATCTTTAAGTCTTATCCTGGTTGGAAGATAGTGTCTCAAGTTTAACATCAAAGCGAATCAAACTGGTTCTACTGATTAGTGCAGTGAGTTCCTCGCAGTGTGCACTGTTGGCCGCTCCTGGCTGAGCTCTGCTCTCTGCAGCCTACCAGTGGTGGCACCTGGGCAAGCTATCCAGCTCCCCTATGTCCTGCATAGTTGCAGAGGCCTGAATGGAGTAATGAGGCGATCACTTAGCCAGCCACCTGCCCATGTCAGCCCTCCCCTGTTAGCTGTTATTGCTTTTGCAATAGCTTTCTTTCATTGTACCCTTAGACCACAAGAATATAGAAATCTCTGGAACAAATGGTAGAGTTTTACATCTTTTCAAGCATAAAAAATGCCAAGTTCTTCTAAGTTGTAGTGTATAGAGGGGGGGGTGTGTGTGTGCGCGCGCGCGCACGAGAGAGAGAGAGAGAGAGAGAGAGAGAGAGAGAGAGAGAGAGAGAGAGAGAGAGAGAGAGAGAGAGAGAGAGCTCATACCTCATACGCACATGTTTTGGGCGGAGGTGGGGGGTGGCAGAATGTGTGTGTTGGTATATCTCCAGGGCATTGGTTGGTTGGTACATTGAGTTCTGCCAAGTACATTTTGTTTGGTTGGTTGAGACAGAGTTTCTCTGTGTATCCCTGGCTGTCCTGGAACAGCCAGGCTGTTCTTTGTAGACCAGGCTGGCTTCGAACTCACAGAGATGCACCTGCCTCTGCCTCCCGAGTGCTGGATTTAAAGGCCTATGCTCTCTATACTGCCTTCATGTGCTTGTGTAATACTGTACACATGCGTAGAACGTCCTATGGCCAAGTATAGTTTGTGTGCATGCAGTGAATTGACTTGTCCTATTCAGAGTCCATCAAATCTGAGTTGCTATAAACTGCTGATCAAATTTATACTCTCAGTGTCTTCTGCATTTTGCCTTCCTTCCCCTCCCCCAGCCTCATCCCTACTTCTTCCTTGACATCCCTGACTCCTTGGCAGGATGTTTCCATAAGAAGCTAACAAAGATTCAGTTTTGTCTCTCACACAGGATCTTTTCTGAGGAGTGTCCTATAACACTGGCCAAAATGGTTCCACTCTTGGAGGGCCTCCCACTCACAGGAGTTTTTCTCACTTTTCTAAAATGTGTTTGCTCTGCTCAAACAAATAAATAATTAAATATTGTGACTGATTTCTGCTTTAGGTTCAGTAGAGACAATTTTTAACTTTTTCCTTATGCCTGTTTGTTAACAGTCCCAGAGAACACACACTGTTGAGCACAGTCAGTGGATTGTGAACTTTGTGGGTCACAACAGTAGGCAGTCTTCTCCGGACAGTGAGGTCTTGGCTTGGTTCTGGCTTTGCACTGCCTGTGTAGCTCTCAGGAAGCACATTTCTCTGGCCTCGGCTTCTTCATCTGTAAGGAGCAGCAGGGAGAACTTTCAAGTGTCGGGGTACACTGCAAGGCCGGCTGGCCCTCCATGCCTTTGTGTATCTGCCCTCCAAAGCAGCTGTTGCTCAGGGGTGTTGACTCTGGACTTCCATTTCTGCTTTTTATTTTTCAGTCAGGTCCTGCTTTGCCCAGTCTGAGCCAGTGTAAGTCTGGCATCTTTCTAACACAAAATAGGCCAGCCATTCCCAGAACAAATGGATCTGCACCTGAGCCTCAACAGGAAGATATGTTCTACCAGTCTTGACAGAATTACTTTGTTTTAACCAGGAGAGATGGAACAAGTAATCTTTAATCTTCTCTTATCCCACTGGTAGTAACCATGCTGTGCTTCTTCCAGACCAGTCCCCACACTCTCCATACCCCCCACGCCACACCCCACCCTCCACCCATCGCCACCCCCTTGTCATGGAGCCTCCAGTGTCAGTTCCTTTTTAGCATTACTGATGTTTTGGACTGAATAATTCTTGCTGATGGCAGACAAGGGTTGTCCTTGTGCCTTGAGGATGTGCACTATATTTCTGGACTCCTCTGCCAGCCAACAGCAGCCCTACCCAGATATCTCTAGGCATTGCTAAATGCTTCCCTGACAAAGAAGGCTTAAAATCAATCCAATTAAGTGCCACTCTTCCAAAGTCATGCCAGGTCTTGGGTTGCATTTGTCCCTTTTCACAAAGACTCCAATCATAACAAGCTCTCAGCAACAGACCTAGGAAGCCCCTACCTGTCTGCCTCCTTTGCAACAGGTGAGGGATGTTCCTTATTTACCACAGGCAGTTCTGAGACACGCCTCCCCCCACCCCCAGCCCCCAGGGAGAAAACCAGGCACCATTTCCTAGAACTGGCCGCTGGCAGTTAGTTGCACCCTTTCCTTTGGTCCTTTGCTGCCGATCCTTCGCACGCACGGTGTTATTACTGCCACACCCAGCTCTTTCCAGGCGCCTGTGCCTCTGCTCCAGCTGCTCCTTTTCTTGTGTAACAATAGAGGTGAGAGAGCAAGCAGGTTTTCCTGGAAAATTCAAACAGAAGGTAGAGACGTACCCCTGCAGCGGGTGTGTACCTCCCACCCCACCCCTGCCCCAGGCCTCAGAGAAGGCCCAAGTAGGGTATCGGGTTATAGGGATATCGATAGCCTTAACCCAGTTTTGACATCTTTCAGACCTAACCCTTCTGGTTGACTGGCCTTTCCGGCCATTTCATACTTGAAGACTAGTTTGGCTCATAGACGATAATAAGAACGGTACTCCTCAGAGCTTCGTGCTCATGCTGAGCTTGCTCTTTGTGTTTGGTTGGTTTGTTTAAAAGATTTATTTATTAATATATATACAGTTCTCTACCATGCAGGCCAGAAGAGGGCATCAGATCTCATTATAGATGGCTGTGAGCCACCATGTGGTTGCTGGGAATTGAACTCAGGACCTCTGGAAGAGCAGACGGTGCTCTTAACCACTGAGCCACCTCTCCAGCCCCCAGTTTGTTTGTTTTTTGAAACAGCGTCTCTCTATTTGTATGTAGCATCAGCTGTCCTGGAACTCACATCCATCCTCCTGCCTCTACCTCCCAATTGCTGGGATTAAAGGTGTGCACCACCGCTCCTGGTTGAAGGCATTGTTCTGGATGTTGGGAATCCCTGAGATGGACAGACAGACTGCTGGGGATTCTGTCCCAGCAGACACATTCTTCCCAAGTTTAATTACTTTGCTTAATATCTAAGATAGTCCCAGAACAAGATTACAGAAGCGGGTGTGGTGGCATACTCCAGTAAACTAGTACCCAGGAGGCTGTAGCAAGACCCTGGCCCTTAAAATGAAATTTACACAGCCTTGGAGTTTATTTTGTCTTGTCTATTTTTTTTTTTAACTTAGTTTTGGCTAAGGGTATTTACTGCATTTTAAGCAGGATAACTGCGGAGGAGTAAGTGTGCATGCCTCTAGGTTTGGCACTGGACTCTGTTTCTTAGTGTGCCTTTTAAAATCTTTAAGAAATACCCTGAGAACCTTTTTCTTTGCTGACGCGTTGCCCGTATCTGACTGGGGGCGGCACTCCTCTATAATGGTTATAGTAGTGGACTCCTCTGGCGTTTCTGCCCGTAAACCTTAAAAGGAAAAAGTCCTTGTAACCAACAAGGAAAAAAAAAAGTGTAAAACCAAGCAGAGAAAAAGACATCACTATTGAGCAGCATATAAAACCGCTGTCCCAAGTAATCCAAGAATTATGCTCGTGCGCTAAGAGAAAACCAGACGCAGCGCGGCTGAGAAAACCACAGCATGAACCATGGGCATGTCTCCTTCCGGGCAGCCTCTGCCCCGTCTCTGGGTCTCTGACGTGTGCTGATTCTATGCCCCAGGAAACCAGAGGAAGTACCTGGAACTACACCAATTCTTCTAAGTGTTATTTTTTACTCTCCATTTCAGGTATGGTTTTGGAGAAGCGGGGAAGCCGAAATTTGGCATTGAACCCAATGCTGAGCTTATGTATGAAGTTACGCTTAAGAGCTTCGAAAAGGTAAGGGACTCGAGCTTCTCTAAAGCCCTGGTGGGCTTCGTCTCCGTCCCCTTCTGGTAGCTGTACATCAGGTGCTCTGACCAGATGCTGTTCCTGTGCTTGCTGCTGCTGGCCATGACTCTTGTTCCTACACTTCTGCTTAGAGCACGGGGAGCCGATGTAACAGGGCACATAAGAGGAGCTGGTGCTCTTATGATTGTGTTACTGTGTGTCAGCCTTCTCTCCCTCTCCCTCTCCCTCTCTCTCTCTGTGTCTCTCTCACCCCCTCTCTCCCTCTACCCCTCTCTCTCCCTCTCTTCCCCACCCCCACCTCTCTCTTTCTGAGTGGAATCCAAGACTTGTTCCCTTATTTTTTTCTGGGCTGGTTCTTATTGTACTTTTTTTTTCCTGAGTTGAGGACAAAAAAGTTCACTTACTACCAAGTAGCTCCTTAGGGGAGTTGGGGTGCAGTTTTTCAGTGCTGAACGAATTGTATGTTCCACAGGAGGCCCCCCCTGCCCCCCCCCCCCGTGGCTCCAGGTTACTGTCCCAGCCTCTGCGCTTCAGGGCCCGCAGGCTGCAGCTAGGGAGGGACAGGAAGCAAACCTGCTCCCCAGGCTTGTCCTAGAACAAAAGAGAGGGGTTTGCAGTGGCTTCCACTAGTGTGCTTCCTTGGACATGCTTCCCACCGGGGCCACCTCTGGTGGCTCTCAGCTATAGCCCCAAGTGACCAGCACCCCACCCCTCCTGGGACCGCCCATCTCATTAACTTTTTATTTCTGTGAAATTATGTCCCCATGTTCTGCACACTAGGCTTTCACTAGACATGTGGCCTTCCGTATTATACTAGAGCCCAAAAGGAAGTCGTCACCTTGTTAGCTTGTAAAGTTGGGAGAAAAAACAAGTAAGGTTCTCCCCCCACACACACCATGTTCCCTAACACACGTGCTTTCGTCATACGGTTGCTTGTTTGGGGGTAACCCTCTTTTGAAAGCCTCCAAGCTCGGTACTTTCATTGCTAAGAGGAAGTCCAAAGAGTCTTTGACAGGTGATTGTCAAGGATTCATGCTTCCCTGTCCCTTTCTAGAAGGACCTCTACCCTCCTTTCACACTTTTTGAGGAACATTCTTACTGTCACACTGCACCAAGCTTGTGCTGCCATGGCTCCTCGAGTGTGCCTGCAGTCACTGGGCCGACTCAGATGTGGAGGCCTCTGATTTTCCAGTCTACCTGGTTCAGTCCCCTGGCCTGCAGAAAGTAAAGGGAAGCCAGAGGCCAGTGTGGTGTGCACCACTTATGACCCAGTGCTCGGTTGGCTGAAACAGAAGGGATCATCTGCATAGAGCTGTGTGCTGGCAGCCCCAAGGCTGGGCAGACGAGAGGACCCTGGGACTTGCTGGCCACCCAGCCTAGCCAGTCGGTTTGCTCAGTGAGAGACCCTGTCTCAAAAGACTAAGTAAAGGTCTGACAAGACGGCTGTGTGAGTAAAAAAGCATTTGCCGCAAAGCCTGGCAATTGGAGTGTGATCTCCAGAACCCACATGGAAGAGGAGAGCTGACTCCGCAGAGCTGACCTTTGACCTCCACACATGCACACAATAATAAAAACACGAATAAGGAATAAAAGTAGTCAATATAGTGTATGCATTGTTTCACTAAAGTTTTTTAAAAGACAAAAGTATATGGAAAAATAAACAATTTTCAAAAATAGGTGGAGAGTGATAGAGGAGGACACCTAACCTTGACCTGTGCTTTTCACACAGGTACAACATGCACTAGCAGTGGTTTTCTTTTCAACACTGAAACCAATAGGAAAACACGCAAAAAGACCCTTTGCTAGGTTTGTTAGCTAGGCTTTCAGATAATTAAACCAGAGCGGAGGAGATAGCTCACTGGGTAAGAAAAACTCCTGTGTGAGCATTAAGACTCCTGGGCTGGGGCTCAGAGGTTAGGAGCACTGTCTGTTCTTCCAAAGGTCCTGAGTTCAATTCCCAGCACCCACATGGTGGCTCACAACCATCTATAATATGATCTGGTGCCCTCTTCTGGTGTGCAGGTGTACATGCGGGCAGAACACTATACATAATATATAACCTTTAAAAAAAAAAGACTCCTAACATGCACATAGAAGGGCATATCTGCAAGGAGGTGACATGGTCGAGTCTCCCTCAGGTCTCTAAAGGTACGTGGAGAGCTGCTGTGGTACCAGGAGACCACCCTGATTGTCCTCTGAGTAGAGGGACTTTTGCTATTAACTCAACCACGCCTGCCATGTTTCCCTAAGACCTCAGCACTCTACTGGCTTTTGTGATCTAAAACCCAGCTGTTCATGTGGTTTTGTTTTTCAGTGCTGGGGATTAAACCCATGGCCTCAAGCACACAGGACTGTCTCACTGAGGATAGCCCCAGAGCTGTTGTTTCTAGACCCGTGTACTATTGAGGAGAGTAGGATATTCTTACAAGCTAGCAGGTGGGGGTGAAGTCGTTAATGTCCAGCTCTGTGGTGGTCTTTTGCACGAACTCTGTCTTCATAATCATATTTTGTTTAAATCCAAGTAAAGTTAGACATAGTGATACACACCTGTAATCCCAGCACTTGGGAGGTAGAGACAGGAGGATCCAGAGTTCAAGGTCGCCCTCAGCTGCATAGTGAATTTGTTGTATATAATCCTGTTACTCGGGAGGACCAGAAGCTCAAGGTCGCCCTCAGCTGCATAGTAAAGCGGAGGCTAGCCTGGGATACATGCAATGCTGTCTGGGGGAAAAAAAAGAAAAGAAAAGCAATTCCCGAAGTATACACTGCAAAGTGATGCTGCTGGAGGCCACACTACATCAGGTTGTGTGCATGGCGAGACAACTGCCTGACTGAAATTTTAGAAATACTCTTTGCATATACAGCTTGGCCTGGACCATAGGCAATAATGTCATTTTAGAGCTGAAAAACGCGCTCGCCTTGTTAAAATGACAGCAGCTGTGCTCGCTTCGGCAGCACATATACTAAAATGACAGCAGCATTGCAGTGTGGAGGTTCACAGGAGGGACATCGGGGTCCTTCCTTTCCTCAGGAGGCCTTGCTTTGTCATTCTAACAGTGAGTCCTTCAGAGTGCCCAGCACACGATGTCCCTTGGACAGCATGGGTCCCACCACAGCTTGGGAGCCGCGGCACGTGTTGTTAATGTAGTACCAAGAGAGCCGGCCTGGCAGGGCAGCACTCTACCTGCTGGCGCCGTGTGAGTTTGGCATGTTGGCTAGAAATAGCTGCCGTTTGTTCTCCCGACGACAGCTGCTGTGCTCTCTCCTCTGCTCCCCTAACTGACACCACCACTCTCTACGCAGGCCAAAGAGTCCTGGGAGATGGACACCAAAGAAAAACTGGAGCAGGCTGCCATTGTCAAAGAAAAGGGGACTGTGTACTTCAAGGTGTGTGCGTCTCTAAGTCCTTCCCATGTCAGGGCCCTTACTCATGTGTGGGTGAGCCACGCTGCTGGCCCTGCTCTGCGTCCTCTCAGCACCTTTTTGGTAAGAATCGCCCTCAGTGTTCCCAGGCCTGCTGTTTTCAGTATAAGGATGGTGAGAAGAGAGTGTTAGCACCTCTACTGTGCACTGCGAGCAAATGGTAACCTTTCCTGGGAGTAGCCTTGGCCCGGCTTGCTCACCTGCCTCTGCACCACTCAAGGCCTAATGCAGCCTAGTTGGTCCAGTGGGCGTGCAGGGAGTGTGGAGAGCAAGGATGGGGTGGTGGTCACTGATCAGCTCACAGGAGCGGCTCCACAGCCCGCTTCTTCCTATCCCCTGACGAGTCACTGAATGATCTCCCCCACATCTGTGCTGCATTTGTTTTTATGTAAGTACCACCAAAGCAAGTCTCTTCCTGATTGTTTTAATTGTAATTTTCTTTTTTGTAGTGTTTTGTGTTGTTGTTTTGTTTTGTTTTTTTGAGACAGGGTTTCTCTGTGTAGCCCTGGCTGTCCTGGACTCTCTTTATAGACCAGGCTGGCCTCGAACTCACAGAGATCTGCCTGCCTCTGCCTCCCCAGTGCTGGGATTAAAGACATGCCCCACCACTTCCCAGCTAATTGTAATTTTCAACTGAAAAAAAAAAAAGAAAAGAAAAGAAAAAAAAGAATACCTTTGCTCTTTAAATTGAAACACCAGAGGGCTGGATAGATGGCTTAGCGGTTAAGAGCACTGCCTGCTGCTCTTCTAGAGATCCTGAGTTCAATTCCCAGCAACCACAGGTTAATTCATGACCATCTATCATGTGATCTGATGTCTTCTTCTGGCGTGCGGGTGTATGTGCAGATAGAGCACTCATACATAAAATAATTAAATTGAAACAGCAATTTTCACAGCAAATACCCTCCTCTTTTTAAAAAATAGCTTACTATTTTTATGTCATGTACATTGATGTTTCTGCTTATGTGTGTCTGTGTGAGGTGTCTGATTCCCTGGAACTGGAATCACAGACATTTTGACCTGTCATTTGGTGCTGGGAATTGAACCCAGGTTCTTTGGAAGAATATCTAGTACTCTTAACCACTGAGCCATCTCTCCAGTGCCTCAAAGTAAATCTTTTTAAAAGTTTTATGAAGAAATATATCACTGCTTATCAGTGCTGCTGTAACTGAACAACAAAATAAAGATGCTATTGTTGGTACCAGCTGGGTTTCAAGAAAGCCCTGGAGACGGGCATAGATGACACAGCATCTAGGGATGGGCAAGCAAAACCCTGGAGACGGGCATAGATGGCACAGCATCTAGGGATGGGCAGGCAAAGCCCTGGAGACGGACGTAGATGGCACAGCATCTAGGGATGGGCAGGCAAAGCCCTGGAGACGGACATAGATGGCACAGCATCTAGGGATGGGCAGGCAAAGCCTTCCCAAGAACCTGATGGGAAGAGAGCAGTGGACCTTGCAACGCCGCTTACAACTGCTCTGAGCAATAGGTAGCCCCTTCTCTAGAGCTTTGTCCATGGGACTGAAGGACCAGCGCTTTATCCCGCAGGGCCTGAGCCATATGTGTAAGAAGAGAGGTGTTAGGGCGCTGTGCGGGTTGCTTGCCAGCCCACTCCCGAATGCCTGCCTTCTCCACATCAAGTGAAAAGGGCTTACTGATGAGAATTCAGAACTGGAAGTGTTTTCCTGGAAGCAACGGACTCCGTTTCCTGCCATGTAGTACAGAGAGCAAAGCCAGAAGCCAGCTTTGGTGACGCACACTTTTAGTCCCAACGCTCTGGAAGAAGGGACAGATGGATCTTTGTGGGTTCAAGGATAGCCTGGTCTACATAGCAAATTCCAAACAGCCAGGGATACATAGTGGGGACCTTTCTTTAAAAAAAAAAAAAAAAAAAAAAAAAAAAAAGGTGGAGGGAGTCAAGTTTTCTCTCTTTCTTTTGTTTTTTGTTTGTTTTGAGACAGGGTTTCTCTATATAGCCTTGGCTGCCCTAGACTCACTTTGTAAGCCAGGCTGACCTCGAACTCATAGCAATCCACCTGCCTCTGCCTCCCAAATGCTGGGATTAAAGGCATGCACCACCATACCCAACCTCTTGATTTTCTTTCTTGTGGCTGCAGTCTTTAAACAAAATTCATTAGGTTTTTTTTGTTTTGTTTTTGTTTGTTGTTGCTTGCTTCTTATTAATACTATAAGGCAGAGAGGTTTGAATCAGGTCATGACCCTCTCTTCTGAGATGTACTGCCTCATCTACAGCCTTGCAGGGGGGGGTGCGGGGGGGGCCAATTGGGACAACTGCAGACCTGTGGCGCCATAGTCACCTCAAAAGGATCAGCTTAGTGAGTATGCACCGCATATGGTGGGGATAGGTTTTGTTTATTGTAAGTGACACTAGATTGTCATTTTAAAGCATGTTTTTTACTATGGCTAAAATCCAGAGATTTTTAATACTATACATGTGTTTGTGTATTCCTAAGGAAGTTACTAAAATAGCATATGAATCATCAGAAACCATACAGTTGATGATATGAGCTCTGAAGTGGGAATCTGGAAAAGTATGCTTTGACTTTCATAGGATTCAGATCACTTACCTGTGTTGCCTGGGAGCACTACCGGGATATGTATATTTCAGTATGTTTTGAATCTTCCTAAAATTACCAATCTGGATAAAATCTGGCTCATCAGCCACACATATGGAACATATCATTTTTAACATGTTATTTGATAGACAAGATCTTTCAAAACATGAGTCTTTTGGGAGGAAATTAATGAAAGGTTCAAAACCACTGACCTAAACTTACCCCATAAAGTCTCTGAACATTCTGTACTACCAAACCCTCCCTGGAGGCACCTTCCTAATTATAGGTAGAGAGCACAGTGGTGCCCTCCTCAAGCTGGATGGTAGACTGTTTCCTTCCCTCTTCAATGGTTGAGGCAGCTTTTGTTCTGCTGTGCCACCACGCGCTACATCTTCCCGGGGTACTTGAGTTGACATGTGCCGTGCACAGCATACATGTTGGTGACTGCATACGTGAGCTAGGCCATCTGCACGGTTTACAGCTGTGGGAAAAGTAGGACTGGACTCTGCTGTTTAGACTGATGCTTAAACTCCCTTTTAACCTTTGAACACTCATGAGAAGAGAAGCAGTTCTGAAAGTCGTCACACAAGCCACCTGAGAGACCTGGCCTGTGAGGAGGGCTGAGGACTCGTGCCTGTGCGCAGGCGTCTTGCGCCCCCTAGTGCTCCTTGGGAAGGAAGTGTGTCTGAGGCTGGTTGTGCATGAGAGCTCTGTAGTCAATCCTAGTGCCAGTCTCAGCAGTGTTGAGTGGGTAAACACTGAGTTTAATGTCCAGCAAGGTCTGGCTGCTCTTCTGCCCTCTGCTAGGAAGTGTCCCCTATACTCAAGTTTGTGAGTGCCTGCTGCACAGAAGAGCCCTCGCCTGTGCCCCAGTCTTGTTTGTGTGGCTACCAGCTGCCTCTCCACTCATGGATAACTACGTTACTACAACAGTGATCACTTTGTCTCCACCCCAGAGTTTCTTGTTTAGAGCATGTGCTGTGTGCAACATTCAGTTGTTTAAGGCAGGCGGTGGTGGTGCATGCCTTTAGGCCCAGCACTTGGGAGGCAGAGGCAGGCAGATCTCTGTGAACTCCAGGCCAGCCAGGGCTACACAGAGAAACTCTGTCTCAAAAACCAAAAAAACCAAACAAAAACCATCCAGTTGTTTGCAGCTGTCAGAACTCATTAGTCAACAGGGTCATGTCTGTGAATCTGGTTACTCTGAAACAACAGTACTCAACCCCAGGGTCACCATCCCTTTGAAGGTTGATGACCCTTTCCCAGGGGTCACATATCAGATATCTTTACATTATGATTCACAACAGTAGCAAAATTGTATTTATGAAATAGCAACAAAAAAATGTATGGTTGGGGGTCAGCACAACATGAAGATCCGTATTAAGGGTTGCAGCATCAGGAAGGCTGAGACCACTGCGCTGGAAGCCCGCCCGGAGTCTGGAGCCTTGACAACTTAGCCAGGCCCCAGCTGTGTGGAATGAAAATAAAGGCCTGGAGACACAACAGGTGCAGTGCTTGTCAGCATGCACGGGCCTTGGGTTCCGTTCTTAGCACTGCAGAACACATAAGAGTAGATAGTTCCCTCGCACACTGAGGTTGCTGTTCAGGGTGATTCAGCACACTGTACTCTGGCCCCACCTGTTCGTATAAGTAAAATGGAACCAGGATTCAGCCACAGTGATGCAGTTCCACCTGTGTTGGCTGGTGCTGCTGCACACTTCTAACGAGAGCTGGGGGCTTGCACAATCTGCTTTACACTGCCTGGGCTGGGACTTCAGTTACCATATTGCAATATTTACTATGCAGCGCTGAATGCCAGCACAAAAGAGAAAAATCGCCTCCCCTTCCACAAGCCACACGGCTCACGATCCTTCTGAGACTGATGAATGTTGGCTGCAAATGGTGTAGCCACCTGCTGCCAGGCTGAAAGAATGCCAAGACCCAGCACGCTGTAGCACCAGCCTGCGGCAGCCTCCTCACAGACAGCGGGGATTCCACTGCACTAGGAAGGAGCAGGAGAACTGAGGTGTAGAGGTGGCTCCGCGCTAGCCTTCCTCCTTGCGAGGATGCTGCGAGGACGCTGCTGAGGCAGGTGGGACTCACACTTCATTATATCCTTTCTAGGGCACAATACAAGTCATTACAGGCTCTTTTCCCCCTAGGGAGGCAAGTACATGCAGGCTGTGATTCAGTATGGCAAGATTGTGTCCTGGCTGGAGATGGAGTACGGCCTATCAGAGAAGGAGTCAAAGGCTTCACAATCCTTCCTGCTCGCAGCCTTCCTAAACCTGGCCATGTGCTACCTGAAGCTCAGAGAGTACACCAAAGCTGTGGAGTGCTGCGACAAGGTAGGTGGCTCTGTGCTGCACTCTTGGGCGGTCCACACCTCACCCTCCGTCCATGTGGCTTCTGCTTCCCTTGAGGCTGCTCTCTCTATGGTCAACATGACCTGAGACACTCAAAAGGATCAGACTTTATACAGACTGCTTTTCTCATACATTTTACATAAAATAACTGTCATAGAATTGGTAACAGTTTTCATGTGGCCGTCCTTATACTGGTTCTGAGTATCATCGTAGACCCTGTAGAACTCTGTGAGCTGCTGCTGCTTATTTTGTTTTGTTTTTCGAGACATGGTTTCTCTGTGTAGCCTTGACTGTCCTGGACTTGTTTTGCTTTTGGTTTTGTTTTGTTTTGTTTTGTTTTTTGAGACAGGGTTTCTCTGTGTAGCCTTGGCTGTTCTGGACTTGCTTTGTAGACCAGGCTGGCCTCGAACTCACAGTCATCGCCTGCCTCTACCTTCCGAGTGCTGGGAAAAAGGCGTGCACCACCACACCCAGCCTACTAAAAACTCTTATACTCATTATGAGCCTTATAATTAAAACAATCCTTTTCTCAGGAAAAAGTTAGTCTAATGTAATACAAACAAACAAAAACCCAAATCTACAAAGCTAAAGTCTTAAAACGTACAAAATATGTCTTTTTTTGGTCACTTCATGTTCATTGTTTAAGTTTATCATTAGTTATTTTGTGTACATATATGTAATACTGTGAGTGTAGAAGAGCTCAGATGACAGTATGACAAAATTGTTATTTCCACCACATAGGTTCCAAGAATCAAACTCCTGTCATCAGGCTTGGTAGCAAGTGCCTTTACCAGCTGAGCGATTTTTGACAGCCCTTGTTTTTGAGACAGGAATTCATATAGTCCAGGCAGAGGCAGGTGGATCACTGTGAGTTCAAGGCTACCCTGGTCTACAAAGCAAGTCCAGGACAACCAAGGCTATACAGAGAAACCATGTCTCAAAAAACAAAACAGAACAAAAAAAGTTATGAGAGAGGCTGGAGAGATGGCTCGGAGGTTAAGAGCACTGTCTGCTCTTCCAGAGGTCCTGAGTTCAATTCCCAGCAACCACATGGTGGCTCACAACCATCTGTACTGAGATCTGGTGCCCTCTTCTGGATGTCAGGTGTACATGCAGATTGAGCACTGTATACATAATAAACAAACAAACAAACTTGTTTAAAATCATGAGAGAAAGCTGTTGGCGTGCTTCCACAGGACGGCTTGCTAGAAGTGCTAGAGACAGGCACATCTAAATTCTTGCGGGCTGAGGAAATGGCTCAGTGGCTGAATGCCTGCTACGCAAGCACAGGACCTGACTCCTGTCCCCAGCACACACACGGAAGCTGTGCGTGAGGAGCTAGAGAGGTGCTCAGTAGTCAGGGCTCTGGTCCAGTGCCAGCATCACATGGTGGCCCACAGCTGTCCCTAACTTCAGCCCCATGAGATCCGACTACCTTTTCTGACTGCCACAGGTGTGCAAGCAGTACACATACATGCTGGCCACACCCACACCCACACTCACACTCACACTCAAGAAATTAATTAATTCCAGGCTGCCCATGCCTGTAATCATAGTGTTGGCTGAGGCACACTGGCAGGTCTCCAGGACTCCCTGCCAGCCAGCCTCGCCTGTTCAGCAAACCCTTTGCTAGTAAGAGACTGTCTCAGAAAACAAAATGGACAGCTCCTGAGACATGACATCTGAGATTGTCATTTGACCTACAGGCACATGGCAGACACAGAAGTCAGGTGGGTAGAGTTGGCTTTCAGTCGTGTTTGGCTGGTACTGGTGCTGTGGCATAGTGGGGACAGGGCATTCGCTTGCTTCGTAGAACCCAGACACAACATGTACCTTTCAAAAGCAGGGCATGGTGCTGTACACTTTCAATCCCAGCCCTCAGAAGGCAGGGACAGGCAGATCTCTGAGTTTTGAGTCCATCCTGGTCTACATAGCAAGTTCCAGGACAGCCAGTTCTACATAGTGCGACCCTGCCTTTAAAAAAAAAAAATGCCCCTGGCACCTTCTTCTAACCCAGTGGTTCTCAACCTTCCTAATGCTGCAACCCTTTAACAAGTTTCCTCATGTTGTGGGACCCTCCAAACATGAAATTGTTTTCATTGCTGATTCATAACTGTAATTTTGCCGCTGTTATGACCATAATAGAAGCATCCGATCTGCAGGGTGTTGGATAGTCGACCCTAGTTCAGTAAGATGTCACTGGTGAAGGACTCTCAGGACATAGTCAAACGTCTCGACACCATCTAGGGATCAAGGCTTCCACACCTGAGCCTTGTGGGCATTTTGTACTAAAACCCTGAGAACACGTGACCCTAACTGTCTTTGAGTGTGTGGCCGCACATACACCTCTGCTTATTTCGGCGGGATTGCTGCGCGTCAGGTGAGAGGCCTTACAGTCCTCCCCTCTAACCTGTGGACCGTGTTCGTAGGCCCTGGGGCTGGACAGCGCCAACGAGAAAGGCTTGTACAGGAGGGGCGAGGCCCAGCTGCTCATGAATGAGTTCGAGTCGGCCAGAGGCGACTTTGAGAAAGTGCTGCAAGTAAATCCCCAGAACAAGGCCGCGAGACTGCAGATCTCCATGTGCCAGAAGAAGGCAAAGGAGCACAACCAGCGGGACCGCAGGGTGTACGCCAACATGTTCACCAAGTTTGCCGAGCAAGACGCAAAGGTGTGTGCGCCCTGGCCGAAGCAGGCCAAGAGCTGAGCTTGCCCTTGGCGTGGGCCATATGAACACTAAGCACAGGAGACGGCACTAAGGAAGACACTCAGTGTGACCAGAGCATGTGTTGGGGAGGCCCTGGCTTGTTCAGGAAAGAGCTGAGAGGCTAACTCCGTGAGATATGCAGAGATCTTGGGCTTTATTTTTTAGGACAGGGCGTCACACTGTGGACCTCTCCTCAGTAGTCCCTCTGCCTCTACCTCGTGAGTTCTAGGGTTACAGGCACCTGCCACCAAACCAAGTTAAGTTGTTTTCTAAAAAATAACTAAATAAATTCAGCCAAGTCATGGTAGTGCACACACTTTTAATCCCAGCACTCAGGAGGCCAGCCTGGTCTACAAAGCCCCTGTCTCGGGGGAAAAAAAAAACAAAAAAAAAAAAACAAATCGTACTGGAGAGATGGCTCAGAGGTTAAGGGCACTGGCTGCTCCTTCAAAGGTCCTGAGTTCAATTCCCAGCACCCACATGGTGGCTCACAACTATGTATGCTATAGTGTGATATGACGCCCTCTTCTGGCCTACAGGTGTAAGTGCAGCCAAAGCACATGCATCATAATAAATAAATAAAATTCTTTAAAAAAATTGTAAGGCCAGCAATATTGTTTTCCCAGTGATACTTTGTAGTTGAGTCCAGTTTGGCTTGGAAACAGGTGTGTTACTGCAGTGCCCTTTGCTATGTATGTGCTGGCCGTAGTGCCGTGCTGGCACTGGGTCTATCTGAACACAGGTCAGCTTCCTGTCCTGCAGCCACCCTCTGCTCGCAAGGCTGTCCTCCATCCTCAGTGTCCACTACCACCAGGTTGTGCAGCAGCTGTCTCAGACAGCAAGCTCTTGTGTTGCATGCCACCACCCCCACTTACCCAAGGGCACCCCAGATACACGCATACACATTTGTTATCTCAGGAAGGCAGGGGTTAATTTTATGTCCTCCTTTTCCTTTAACCCTCAGGAAGCAGCCAGCAAAGCAATGAGCAAGAAGGCTGTAGAAGGAGCAGCTGGCAAAAGATCCGAGAGTCAGGCTGCGGAAGAAGGAAAAGCTGAAGGCCACGTATGACGCCGCGCCAAGGAGGGAAGAGAGTCCTGATGAACTCGGCCCTCCTCACTGGGCTCGCCCCCAACTCAGGACTGAACAGTGTTTAGTGTAAGGTTTGTTACCGTCTCTGTGATTCTGGAAGCAGATGGCAAAACCAGTAGCTTTCCAAATAACCACCTGCTGCTGCCTGGGGTTTGGGGAGGGGGGACAAGCCAGGGAGGCATAACCACGGGGGCTGTTGGTGTGGAGAGACCAAGCCAGCAGCCTGAGTCCAGCGCATTTCAGCTTGTCGCCTTTCAGTGCCCAGCTCAGAGTCCCTAAGTGACCCTGTGGCCTGCTGCTGTGGGACTCTACGTCTGAACTTCAGTCCACAGCAGACACCTTTGATAAACAAGCTCGGTGGATCTCTACTTTCCTATTGGCAGGCAGGGCAGGCGTGCACCATGACGGTGAGATTTGTTTGGAGCCCACAGCGAGGGGTCCCCAGGTCCACGGCCTGCCTTCCCAGCTCCCCTCTCAGACTCTGTGTGTTGTGGCTTTCTGTCATCCCCAGCTTGTCCCAGGGAGGCTGTCTCTCTGCCAGCACCCTTCATCAGTGAGGAGCAAGATGGGAGTTCCCAGGTTAGCCCTCTGCTTCGAATGAATTTCTGAGGTGCGGAGAGCAGTCAGAAGTGGGCTCTTGTCCCTGCTGTTCCTCCCCTGAGGCCACGTTCCCTGCCCGCCCAGCCACTCACCCTCATGTTTCCATTCTCTGTCTTGCTGTGAAGGCCCTGAGGCTGCGTATCCAGCTAGGCCCGATGTGGTTGCTCCCTCTCACTTTTTATTACTTGTTTGTGAGCATATAGATTGCTTTATGGAAGGAACCTCACACTCCTCTATCATGCAAAAATATTTTTCAGATTTTACTTTTTAGCTTGGGTTTTGAAAGACAAAATCTGTGAGGTTTAAAGCAGGTAGCTGTGAGGGTGCCTCAAGATTTGGCGGGCAGATGCTTTGCCCCCTGTGTCACGGCCTCTGTGCTGGTGTGAGCTAGAAGGGTTGCTGGCTTCCCATGCGGGTACTCCAAGCCAAAGTCTCCAGGACTTGGGCATTGAATCAGGGCAAGTTTTCAGTGGCTGTGGGATTGGATTTTAGTCCTTCGGGTAGCGTATGGGACTGAGCACAGCCTAGATATTCCCATGGCGGTGTACCCGGCAGCCCAAGGCCCACCCCCTCAGCCTGGACGCCTCACTCCCAGCCCCGGGGACACTGGCAGTTGATTTAGATGGGTTTTTGATTTTGTGGTGGTTTCAATAAAACAGTCTCATTGTTAAATTAGGACCTTAAAACCTTCAAGTCAATTGTTTCTTGCTGTTCCGATTTTACTCTACGTGCAACAGATGGAAATAAGTTGTGGAGAATTTCTTTTAATGGTGACTAAGACCCCTCTAACTTCATATTTTACACTTCTGTCTCTTTCCATGAATTTTTTAGAGCCTAGTTTCACCTAGGAAGTACAAACTGTGGGAGTTGACGTTGCTCGTGCAACTGCTAGTGTTTGTAGTTCTGCTGAGCAGAGTGCAGAAACAATGAGGTCCTGGCTGAAATTTGAGCCTAATAAGTTAGGCCAGTTAGCTTTTGATAGAAAAACTCTTTTTCAAAAAATGGAGTGATCCTCACCAGCTATCTCTCAAGTGTGTATTGTGGCCACGGGCGCTGGTGTGGGAAGGAGTGGGGTGCAAGGTGCCCACCACCACTGTGTTCTACATGTTCTTGTATTCAGTAATTTCAAACAATTCATGTGGAAATCAGAAGATGTCTTCAAATCACCTTTACACTGGGTAGAGTGATGGCTGACCAGTTGGGAAATTGAAATTTTGGTTTTTAAAAAATCATTTTGAAGCTGGGAGTAGTGGCGCATGCCTTTAATCCCAGCACTCAGGAGGCAGAGGCAGGCGGATCTCCATTAGTTCGAGGCCAGCCTGGTCTACATAGTGAGACACTGTCTCAAAACAAATCATTTAGATGCATTTTGTGTTCCTTAAATAAATTTTTTAAAGTGGTTTTCCATTGTTTGTGGTTAGTTTTTTGTTTGATTGATTTTTAAAAGGAACTTTAACTGTGTGTGCTTGAGTGTGTGTCCAGGTGCCCTTGGAGACCAGCAGACGACCTTAGATCCCCTAGAACTGGAGTTACAGGGGCTTGTGGGAACTGAACCCAGGTCCTCTGCAGAGCAATAAATGCTCTTGACTGCTGGGCCGCCTCTCTTTCCCATTCCTCCAGTGTTGCTGGGGTTTTTTATGATTTTATTTTACATGTGTGGGTGTTTATCTGCATGTATACACACGCACCATGTACATGTAGTGGCCAGGGAAGACAGAAGAGGGTATTAGATCCCCTGGAACTGGAGAAACAGTTTGAAGCCACCATGTAGGTACTTGGAACTGAACCCAGGTCCTCCGTAAGAGCAGCTGTGCTCAACCACTGAGCCATCTCTGCAGCCCCTGATTAAATAGTCTAAAAAGAAAAAATGAGCCGGGTGGTGATGGCGCACACCTTTAATTCCAGCACTCAGGAAGCAGAGGCAGGTGGATCACTGTGAGTTTGAGGCCAGCCTGGTCTACAAAGTGAGTCCTGGATAGTCAAGGCTACACAGAGAGACCCTGTCTCAAAACCAAAAAAAAAAAGAAAGAGAGAAAGAAAGAAAAAAATGTTTTGGTCTTTAGCCATCATGCCCTAAACCTGACAGACCTGCACTGACCTCAGAAGCTAAACAGACTGGGCCTTTTCTTAGTCACTGTCCTATTGCTGTGATGAGACATCATGACCAAAGCAATCCTATAAAGGAGAGATTATTTGGGGCTTGAAATTTTAGAGTTAAGGGTTGGAGGTGGCAGAGCAAGGAGATAGTGGCAGAGCAGCTGAGCCCTTACATCTTGGTCCTCAAGTACCAGGCAGAGAGAGCTGACTGGGAATAGCATGAGATCTTTCATCGTGACACACCCCCCCCCCTAACAAGGCCACACCCCCTAATCCTTCCCAAACAGTTCCACCAACCGAGAGGCATCGTCACTTAAACCACTGCAGGGCTGGTTTGTCCTCGGATGCAGAAACACTATTGAGGTTGGAAAACTCTGATGGAGCCCAACTGAAGAAATGAGATTTGGAGGGCTGGAGAGATGGCTCAGTATGTAAGAGCACTGGCTATGCTTTCAGAGGTCCTGAGTTCAATTCCCAGAAACCATGTAGCGGCTCACGACCATTTGTAATGGGATCCAATGTAGGTGAAAGTGCATACAGTGTGCTCATACATGAATAAGTAATTTTTTTTCTCTTTTAACGAGATTTGGAACCTGGGAGAAACAGCAAGCTTTCCCACTCGGCTCTCACCCCCCTGACGTCCAGGGCAGTGCTGCAGTGCTGTGCCTTGTTTACAGGGAGCCACATAACTGAAAACCCAGGGTTTGCCTTTGTTTTACCAGTGGACAATCCTGCTGTTTTAACTGATTTAGGGAATAATGCCTAACTATTCCCAATAATACATAAAACAGAAGTGGCCATCGCAGGCAGTGTCCTGTGCCAAGCATGCTTTATCTGGAAAGTCTCCAGATTTCCAGCTGCATGTGCTCTGCAGACTTCAGGTGTTGAAATGGCAGTGCCTCCTAAAAAGAAAAAAATTTAAACAAGCTAGGCATGGTGGCGCACTCCTTTAATCCCAGCACTTGGGAGGCAGAAGTGTGTGGATCTCTGTGAGTTCAAAGCCAGTCTCAAAAAACCTAAAAAGAAGCCGGGCTTGGTGGCGCACGCCTTTAATCCCAGCACTCAGGAGGCAGAGGCAGGCAATCGCTGTGAGTTCGGGGCCAGCCTGGTCTACAAAGTGAGTCCAGGACAGGCAAGGCTACACAGAGAAACCCTGTCTTTAAAAAAAACAAAAACAAAAAACTAAAAAGAGAAGAGAGAGAAAGAAATGGCAATGCCTGTCTACAAGGGCCTATAGGCCCCCTCGTCCCCTCAGTCACTTAGTTTGTCGGGGGTGGGGGGGGTGGCTGTTTTCAGCCCCCTCATCCCCTCAGTCACTTAGTTTGTGTGTGTGGGATATGTGTGTTTGCAGCCCGCTTGTCCCCTCAGTCACTTTGTATGTGTGGGAGGGAGGGTTGCGCATGCACACAGGGAGGCCAGAAGCGGACATCCCACCATATCCCCTTGAAATGGGTGTCTCACTGAGTCTGAAACTTACCAGGTTCAGTGAGACAGAGTAGCCAGCAAGCCTCTGGTCTCCACCACCACCTATCCAAGTGCTGGCATTACAGGTTGTGCACACAGCCACATTGAGCTTTGGTGGGGGAGGAGACTAGCTGTGAACTCAGAGATCCACCTGCCTCTGCCTTTGCCTCCCGAGTGCTGAGATTAAAGGCGTGCACTGCACCAGGCCGCTTCCACAGCTTTCTAAACAAATGTTTACTTAGGAACTTGGGGTGAGCCAGAGTCCTGCTACACTTCAAAAGCATGCTAGTGGGTGAGCTGTGCCCACACTTGGCCGTAGCACACCTCGAACACTCCCTCAGCATGGTACATCAGAACCCTGTGTCTTTAGAGGTCACTAGCACTGACATCAGGCAAAACTCCAAAGCCACCTGACCTGCCTGCACACAGCCCAGCTGTACATCTGAATAAGGGTAGTGGTGCTGAGGTGGCTTGGGGAGGTTGGGGACCCCTCAGCTTGCCCCTGGCTTGTTCTCTGTCATGTGTCTGGCAAATTTCTCTGCTAGGTTTAGAAAGTTACAAAGAAGAGACATGGTTGCTCAGTTTGTAATGCCGGTTTACTTAGGTGACCTTCCTCTGTTTCCAGAGGCTGCAAGCCCCGCCACCACATAAAATTGGCTCTACTAACTCACATCAGTCAGGCCAGCCCTGGGAAAGGAGGTCCGCCAAGAATTCAAGGGTGGATGTGGCAGCACAGACCTCTAAATCCAGCACTCAAGAGGCAGAGGCACAGGCAGGCAGATCACTGAGTTTTGGGTCAGCCAGGCTACTAGAGAGGCCACGCGGGAATAGCACTGGCTTTCTAGGAAAGGACAGTCTTCTCTGCTCTTCTCATTTTGAGCAGCCAGATCTCCTGCTTGTTGGGATCCTGCTGTTGACTGACAGGAAGCCCGAGGCAGGGTGGTCAGCTGTGCTGCACAGACCCCCACATTCGGAGGGTCCATGGGATCCCTGCAGAGAACACCAGTGGGAAAGCCACAGAGTGGAATGGGGAACACTTTCCATCTCCCGGAGCCCTAGCCCAGCGCTTGGGCACTCTCCCTGGTAACTTCCAGATGCAGGAAGATGTGGCTGCTACAAGGTTCTCCCGTTCTGAGAGAACCGGGAGAGGATGTGAGCCTTGCTACCCAGAACCACAGGCTAGCGTGTCTCAGGTGACAGGGTACAATCTGCCTAGTCTGTGGGCCTCTTGTGGTAATTCAGTATTTTTGGCCCAAGTCTGCTTTGGGATAATGTGTTTCCATAAATTAACTCTTATTCCAGGACGTTATGACTCAGCTTCAAGTTAGGCTCTATAAAGCTCCTGACCAAGAAAAGACTTAAGGCCGGGCGGTGGTGGTGCGTGCCTTTAATCCCAGCACTCAGGAGGCAGAGGCAGGTGGATCGCTGTGAGTTCGAGGCCAGCCTGGTCTACAGAGTGAGTCCAGGATGGCCAAGGCTACACAGAGAAACCCTATCTCAAAAAGCAAAAAAACCCTTAACTCCAAACTAGGCATAGTGGCACATACCTTTAATCTCTGTACTCAGGAGGTAGACGTAGGTGGATCTCTTGTAAATTGAAGGCCAGCTTGGTCTACATAGTGAGATTCGTTCTCAATAAATAAATAAACCTTAAACCCATACATATACTATTGTTTTCTTAAACACCAGTGATGTGTTTTCTTTGGTTGGTTGGTTGATTTTTTGTTTTTCGAGACAGGGTTTCTCTGTGTAGCCTTGGCTGTCCTGGACTCACTCTGTAGACCAGGCTGGCCTCGAACTCGCAGTGATCCGCCTGCCTCTTTCTCCTGAGTGCTGGGATTAAAGGTGTGCGCCACCATGCCTCGCTATTGATGTCTTTTCTAAAGATGATACTGACTGAGGCTGGAGAGATGGCTCAGAGGTTAGGAGCACTGTCTGCTCTTCCAAAGGTCTTGAGTTGAATTCCCAGCAACCACATGGTGGCTCACAACCATCGATAATGAGACCTGGTGTCCTCTTCTGGTTTGGCGTGCAGCCAGAATACTATACATATATTAAAAAAATAAATCCTTTTTAAAAAATGATACTGACCTGGACATGAAGTTAGTAAGATGTGACTCACGGATGCACCTAAGAGACCTGGGAACGCACGCCTTGCTGCTCTGCTCTCCAAGCCCGGCGTATGGCACACCTACCCAGGCTGGCCTTGAACTTACAGCGATCCACCTGCCTCTGCCTCCCGAGTGCTGAGATTAAAGATGTGGGCCACCATGCTCAGTCTCTTTTCTTTTTTTAAAGACAGGCTGCTGCCATGTATCCCTGGCTGGCCTGGAACTCACAACATAGACCAGGCTAGCCTCAAAATCAGAGATCCACCTTCCCCAAGTGCTGGGATTAAAGGTGTGCGACACCATGCCCAGACACACTGGCTTTTTACATGAATGCTGGTGTTAGAATTCTGCTTCAGCCCTCTGCCCCCTCCCTCCCTCGCTACTCTCTACACCCCCCCCCCCACTCACACTCTTCTCTCTTTCTCGGTCTCTATCCTTTTCTTTGTCTCTCTCTGGGATACCTCTCCCTCCTTTCCTTTTTGACCCCCCCCCCCCGGCCCATGCTCATTTAAGAAACTCCTCTATGCTAGCCATGGCAGCGCATGCCTTTAATCCCAGCACTCAGGAGGCAGAGGCAGGTGGATCGATGTGAGTTCAAGGCCAGCCTGGTCTACAAAGCAAGTCCAGGACAGTCAAGGCTACGCAGAAACCCTGTCTCGAAAAACCAAAAAAGAAAAAAGAAAAAGAAACTCCTCTATAACATAATATCTGCTGCCTGGTATCTCATATCTTATTATGTGTTATCATTATATTTATTAAAACTGGGGACCTCAACTTAGGTCCTTCCTCAGGCTTGCACGGCAAGCACTTGGCTGACTCAGCCATCTCCCCAGTCCCATCTTGACATATTTAAGTCAATAGTCAACAGTCTCGGCCAGGCTGTGGTGGCACAGACATATCTGTGGTGGAGACAGAAGCAGAGCTATACAGAATCTCAGAGAGAGAGAGAGGCGGGGAGGGGGGGGTAGATAGTTTTAACAATGTGCTATCAGCCTCCAAAACTTTGAACTTTCCAATTGTGCCATTAAACCTTCCGTTCTCAGAGCACTTTCCCCAGCCCCTGTGGCCACCACTCCAAGCCTCCAGGGTTAACTGCTATGTGCAAACTCACCGTATTTATCTTTTTTTTCATTTTTTGCAGTTCTGGCTATCAAACACACCCCTGGCCGGGCGTGGTGGCGCCCGCCTCTAATCCCAGCACTCGGGAGGCAAAGGCAGGCGGATTGCTGTGAGTTCGAGGCCAGCCTGGTCTACAAAGTGAGTCCAGGATGGCCAAGGCTACCCAGAGAAACCCTGTCTCGAAAAAAACAACAAAAAAAACCTCACCCTTGCTAGGCAAGGGGTTTCTCGTGGGGCTACACCCCAGCCTAGTGCCTACTTGTCTTCCCATGACTGCATTACTCTATTTCAGCCTTAGTTTTCCTTGTTGAAGCAGGTGTCAGGATTTCCTGTTCCAAAGCTGAATGGCCCATTGTATCCATTCAGTTCTGTTTATCCAGTCACCCATGGGTGGGGGCGGTGGCTCTTGCTTCTTTTGCAGTTGTGAAAAGGCTGCTGTGAAGAGCCAGGTGAGTGTGGTGGCATACACCTGTCATCCCAGCACCTGGGAGGTGGAAGCAGGAAAATCAGGTGTTCAAAACTGGACTGGGGCCGGGCATGGTGCGCACGCCTTTAATCCCAGCACTCGGGAGGCAGAGGCAGGCGGATCGCTGTGAGTTCGAGGCCAGCCTGGTCTACAAAGTGAGTCCAGGATGGCCAAGGCTACACAGAGAAACCCTGTCTCGGAAAAAAAAAAAAAAAATGGACTGGGAAGCCGGGTGTGGTGACGCATGCCTTTAATCCCAGCACTTGGGAGGCAGAGGCAGGCAATACCTGTGAATTCGATGCCAACCTGGTCTACAAAGCAAGTTTAGAACAGCCAAGGCTACACAGAGAAGCCCTGTCTGGAAAAACCAAACCAAACCAACAAAAAACCCGGACTGGGATACTTGAGACCGTGTCAAAAGAAAAACCGAGTATAGTGTTTGGAAGAAAAAAATAACAACTTTGTGTAGAAAACAAGTCACTGATTCATTTTCGGTGGCTATCGGGGGCTTTGGCGTGTGGTGTATATGAGGACAGAGGTTGAGGTCAGGTGTCTCTTGGATAGCTGCATGAGACTAGTTCTCCCACCAAACCAAACCTCATCCATTTGGCTGGGCTGGCCGGCCAGCGGGAGTCAGGGATCCACCTGTCTGTGTGGCCTCGTACTGCAGTTTCACATGTGGTACCCAGAACAGCCAGCTCGGTTGTACCACTACACCATGGATGCTGGGGGATCTGAAGCTGGGTCCCAGTGTAGTTTTTCCAGCTGAGCCCTCTCCCCAGTTCCTTAAAGCCTTTTTGACAGACACAATCTCCGCACCTGTCTGAGTTTCTACCCTCCAGATTTTGTCCCCTGTTTTCCAAACCACACCGTCTCTTGGGGGGCATGTTGAAAGACATAGGCTTTCCATTTTGAGAGGAAGTGCATCTCCCCAGCAGGTACACCCATGTGAGCATTGCTGAGCCACACAGCCCCGGCCAGTGGACACACACTACACACGGTTGTTGGAAAACTCTGGAAAGAGGTTGAGACTGAACCACAGGTCCTCTGGCTCCTTGTGTGGACAGGGAGTAAACATCTGACTTAATACACCAATTTGGGGGGTTGGTTTGTTTTGGTTTTGCTTTTGCATTTGAAACTAGGAAGTAATCTCTTTTTTGGCCTGCATCTGTGTACATGGTGTGGAGGTGTGCTTTTGAGTGGAGGTCAGAATTTGACATCAAGTGTATAACCTTGACCGTCGCCAGCTTACACATCCAGGCAGAGCCCCTCACCTGAACCCAGAGCTTGTCAAGTCAGCTCCTCAAGCTAGCCATCTTGCTTTGGGGTCCTCTGTCCCCACCTCACCACAAGCACTGAGATCATGAGGTGGGACAGCCTGTGCTTTACTTCAATGTTTTAGGGGTTTTGGGGGTTTTTGTTTTATTGAGTTGGGTTTTTTTGTTTTTTTGTTTTGTTTTTTTGGTTTTTGGGTTTTTCTTTTGCTTGTTTTTTTGTTTTGGTTTTGGTTTTTTGTTTGTTTGTTTGTGGTTTGTTTTTTCGGCGGGGGAGTTGAGACAGGGTTTTTCTGTGTAGCCCTGGCTGTCCTCACTTTGTAGACCAGGCTGGCCTCGAACTCACAGCGATCCGGAGTGCTGGGATTAAAGACATGCCATGCCACTACCGCCTGTCCAATGTTTTAGTTTGGACTTGTGTAGCTTGTGGATTTTCACAGCATGTACTACTGCCTGGTATAAGCAGCAGTCACTGTGCCCTATATGAAACCCCAAACACCTCTGCTTAGAGACAGAGGGAGAGTGTGCGCTCACACATACTCTCACATACAGGCACACGCAGGTGTCCCAGGGCTCGCACTCACAGGCACACGCAGGTGTCCAGGGGGTGGGGGGGACGGGGGACAAAAGAGGGCGTGAGGTTTCCTGCAGTGTGCGGATGCTGGGAAGCAGGTTTGGGTCTTTGAAAGTACGGTACCACCCCCTAAATGCTCAGCCATCTCTCCAGCCTCGTCTTCCTAGACTTCACAGCTCCAACTCTTCCCCTCTGCCTCGCTGCAACACATGGACTTTGGCGAATTGCATTCTTGTTTTAGATTTGTTTTCGTTGTGTTTTGCTTGCATATGTGTCTGTGCACCACATGTGTACCCAGTGCCTGTTGAGGCCAGAAGGTGACAGATCCCCTAGAGCCGGAGTCACGGATGGTTGTGAGCTGCCACGTGGGAGCTGGGGATTGAACCTGGGTCCTTTGCAAGAGCAGCCATCTCTCCAGGCTGAATTTTTGTTTTTATTATTCCTAAAGTATTTTCTAATTTCCTTCGTAACTTTTTTTTCTTTGACCCTCAGCCTGCTAAGGAGTGTGCTCAATTCCTGCATATTTGTGACCCTTCCAAGTGCCTTCCTTCTGTTATTAATCTGGTTTCATTCCACTGTGGTCAGAGCACATACCATGTACAATTCGTTGTTTGATTTACATTCTTTTAAACGTATTGAGATGTTTCCCAGCCACATATGGCCCGCCCCAGAGACTCTGTCCTGCTTTTAAGAAGGTTGTATGCATGCTTTTGCAGGGCATTTTAAAAACTTTTATTATTACATTTTGTGGTGTGTGTGTTGTACATATGTGGGTGTGCATTCCAACAGGCGTGTGGAGGTCAGAGGACAATTTGGGGAGTCAGTTCAGTTTTTCCACCGAGGGTCCACCTTGGTGGCGCACAGTGGCATTTTGTAGGAACCCGTGAGGTCTGCAGAGTTTCCGGAAAGTGCAGCCCCGGCTTGTGCGCCTGTCTAATAGTCCTGTGCCCTGGTGCAGTGTGCTGTTTGAAGTCCGTCCTGAGCTGTCTTGAATCGGCCTTCGGTTCCTCCAGCTTGGCTTGGTATATTTTGGGGCTTTGGTGCGCACATATGTTTGTAACAATGTCTTTCTCATATTTTTACCTTGTCCACTATGAGATCCTCGGCTCATCGTTCAAGAGCACTTGCTGCTGCTCTGCCAGGGGCCCCGGGTTCAGTCCCTAGCACACCACCTTCATGCCAGGCAAACATGGCGCCAACGGAGCTACATCCCAGCACCATTTTGCAAGTTTCTGTCTTACTGCTCTGCCGTCCTAGTGTGACATCCCAATTTCCTTGTCTTTTAATGTCTTAATTTAATAGGATTCAATAGCATATAAGGACTTCAGCCAAGGGGAGACAGTGAGTGACAGCCACTTGCCTTTAATCCTGTTACTCCAGAGGCAGAGGCAGGTGGATCTCTGTGAGTACAGGACATCCAAGGCCATACAGAAAAACCCTGTCTTGAAGAAAAAAGAACAAAATAAAAACCTTTAGCCAAGCATAGCTCCAGTCCTTGAGAGAGGAGGACAGGAGGGTTGGGATTTCATGACCAGCCTTTCCCTCCTGTCCACCTACCCCTACCCCTTTCCAACAGTGTGAGCCAGACAGCGTAGTTTGTTCTTTGTTAGTTTTGGGGGGAGGGAGATTGTTTTGTTTTGTTTTGAGACAGGTTTCTCTGTGGAGCCCTGCCTGTCCTGGATCTCACACTGTACACCAGGCTGGCCTCGAACTCAGAGACCCGCCTGCCTCTGCCTCTGGAGTAACAGGATTAAAGGCGTGCACCACCACAGCCATCCAGCCATACCTCTAACTGAGGAGCCATCTCTCTACTCCCCTTTGTTTGTACATGGGGTGGCTCTGCCTCTTATTTAATCTAAGGGGCTCTCTTCAGTGTTCCGCTTCTCCTCAAGCCTCAGCGATGGAGTTGGGGTTTTATTGAATCCCAACACAATGATCAAATCATTGGTATTGGGGTTCAGATCCTAGCAAGAGATCGGGGAGAGGAGGGTTTTATCACAGGCCTTCCTGGGGCGTGGATGGGGGGGGTGCCAGGAAAGGAGTTTGTTTTGTCTCTATTCACTCTGACTCCCCTGCACACGTCACAGCGTCCACAGAGCAGCTCTCCTCTGCTCCAGGGGTCAGCACTCTAGAAACCGCAGAAGGCCCAGGCAGCCATAGAAATGGAGACAGCATCTCAGGACAGCTGCTGCCCGGCCCCCAGGGTGACGTCAGCACCCAGCCATGAGCCCCGAGGCCAGCATGTGAGGGTGCAGGAAGTGAATAGAGTCTCAGTCACTGCCAACCTGAAGGCAAGAAAAGCCCCCACCCTCCCTTGCCTTCAGTGAGGTCAGCTCCACCAGCCTCACGCCCCATCCTCTGCCACAGCTGCCTGCACAGCCCAACCAGTGGGTCCCTACCTACTGCCCAGGCTCTAAGGTGTTGAATGCACCTCCAGCACGGTCCTCCCGCTACCCTGGTGGGGCCTGCCTGGCAGCCTCCCGCAGTTCCAGGTAAGCACCTTCAAAGGAAGTGTGGGCCTGCTGTATGGTCTTCCTGTGATGGCTGAGTGAGAGGTGGGCGAAAGTCTGGGAGCAATCCCAGCAGGCCCCTCAGCTCAGTGCCTGCTGGGGATGGAACTAGGAAGCCACAAAGGCACCCTGCTACCAGCTGTGTGCACGAGGAAGGAAGGGCCTAGGTGGACTGGAACAAGGGTTTTTGTTTTTGTTTGGGATTAGGGAGCAGCCCAGCTGATCAGGTCTTTTTTTTCATTAATTTATTTATTCACTTTACATCCTGGTCATAGCCTCCTCCCTTCTCTCCTCCCAGTCCCACTCTCCTTCCTCCCCCTCCCCTATCACTCAGAAAAGGGGAGTCCCCCCCCCCTCCACCTACCCACCCACCCCAGCTCATCAAGTCCCATTGGGACTGAGTTTGTCCTCTTCCCCTGTGGCCTGACAAGGCAGTCCCATCAGGGGGAAGTGATCGAAAAGCAGGCAACAGAGTTCCATGTCAGAGGCAGCTCCTGCTTCCTTGCTGCTGGGCCCACATGAAGCCTGAGCTGCCCTTGGCTACAGCTATATAGAGGACCTAGGTCCAGTCCATGCATGGTCCTTGGTTGGTGCTGCAGACTCCACAGGGCCCTATGTGCCCTGGTTAGTTGGCTCTGCTGGTCTTCTTGTGGAGCTCTTGTCACCTCTAGGTCCTTTTATCCTTCCCCCCACTTTTCCACAAGACTCCCTACACATGGCCCAGTGTTTAGCTGCGAGTCCCGGCATCTATTTCAATCCACAACTCTGATAGGCTCCTGTCTGCAAGCAGAGCAGATAGTGTCAGGGGTTGGCTCTCTTCTGTAGGGTGGGTCTTAGGTTGGGCCAGGCATCAGTTGGACATTCCCTCAATCTCTGCCCTCTCAGGTCTATCTTTATCCCTGCACTTCTTGTAGGCAGGGTCAGTTTTTATGGGTGAGTTGGTGTTCTCGTCCCTCTACTAGGAGTCTTGTCTAATTAGAGGGTGCCCTCTTCAGTCTCATGGCCCCTGCTACTGAGAGTCTCAGCTAGAGTCACCCTCCTATCTTCCCAGAGGCCTACACTGACTTAGGTCTCCAGCTTGTCACAAAGATGCCCCCACCCACAGTTTTCTCTTTTCTCCGCAGGCCTTCTGTCCTCCCACCCCCAGTGATCAATATTATTGTTGTCAAAGTCTCCACAGGCCATATACTCCTCATTGCGGGGCCTGAGATCCTGCCTGCCTCGGTCCCCATAGACGGTCCCTTAAGATTTAGTTAGCTGGGGCTGGAGAGATGACTGGGCTATTAAGAGCACCAACTGCTCCTACAGAGGACTGAAGTTCAGTTCCCAATACCCAAGGCATGTGGCTCATAGCCACCTCTAACCCCAGCTTCGAGAGATCTGGCCTGCATGCTCACCTGCATCCGTGTGCACAGAAGCATACAGAGGCACACACGCACACATACATACTTAAAAAATGAACCTTTTTTTTTTTTTTTTTTTTTTTTTTCTTCGAGACAGGGTTTCTCTGTGTAGCCTTGACCATCCTGGACTCACTTTGTAGACCAGGCTGGCCTCGAACTCACAGCGATCTGCCTGCCTCTGCCTCCCGAGTGCTGGGATTAAAGGTGTGCGCCACCACGCCCGGCAAAAAATGAACCTTTTTACAGGTTGATTTTTTTTTTTTTTTATCAATCCACTGAGGAAAACGTGACATGGGGTTGAGGGTGTGGCTCTGTCACCAGGGTGTGCCACTAGCAACTACAAAGCTCTTGGTTCCACCTCAGCTCCTCACAAATTGAAGGTGCGTACCTTTCGTCCCTGCACCCACTCAGAAGGTAGAGACAGGAAGACCAGGGGCCCTGGGCTGACTTGAGCCACATAGCCCCTGTCTCAAAAATAAGCCAGCCGGGCGTGGTAGTACACGCCTTTAATCCCAGCAATCCGGAGGCGGAGGCAGGTGGATTGCTATGAGTTCGAGGCCAGCCTGGTCTACAAAGCAAGTCCAGACAACCAAGGCTAACAACAAGAGACCCTGTCTGAAAAAACAAAAAACAAACAAACAAACAAAAAAAAACAAAAACAAAAAAAAATTAAGTTAAATAAATAAATAAGCAAGCCAGGCTTGGTCGTACCTGTTCAAGAGTTCCAGGATAGCCAGGGCTACACACAGAGAAATCCTGTCTAAAACAACAACAACAAAACAACCAAACAAAACTAAGGGCCGGTCAGTTATACCTGCAATCCTAGCACTCAAGAGGCAGAGGCAGATGGATCTCTGTGAGTTCGAGGTCAGCCTGGTCTACAAAGCAAGTCCAGGACAGCCAGAGCTACACAGAGAAACCCTGTCTCCAAAAACAAACAACTAAATAGGAAAAGAAAGCCAAGCCAGAGGGGACACCATGTGCATTTAACCCCAGGACTGGGGAAGCAATGTAGTTTGGGGGTGAAAAAGGAAGGGAGGGCACCCAAAGGCTGGGGAAAGGGGAGGTGGGTGGGGCAAGCAGAGTCTGGAGCAAGATAAAGGATTTGTTCCCTCTGTGCTAAAGATTGAGCAGGGATTTTGATGGATGAGTCTTGTGGCCTGAAGGGACTCTGCTACCTGGCCTGGCCTGCTCTGACCTGCCCTAAAGGTGAGGGAAGGGGAAAGGGAACAGTTGGGGTGACAGGGTGTCTGGGTGGAGGCTGCCTGTGGCCTGATGGCTACAGACTGCTAACACAGCCTTGGAACCTGGATTTGCAGGCTCCTTCCTTCCCCCAGGCTGCTCTAGTCCCCGCAGCCTCTTGCCCCGGTGACAGTGATGGTGACGTGGCTCCAGAACTTATCCAGCGGCAGGTGGCCCATCCTGTAGTAAGGGGGAGTCCCAGCTTGGAGGTACCGCCTGTGGCCTGTGGGACAGATCGGCGAGAAGGGAGACCATAGCAGAGAGGCAGGCCTGCTTGAACTGAAGGTGGAAACGCCGAAACTCCACCAGAGGGCAGAAGGAGACCTCAGGTGGCTGTCTTGGAGACAGTCACCTTTTAGGCTAAAGGCGGTCAGGGACTGAGATGACACTGAAAAGGGGCTCAGGCCTGATGACGAGGGTAGCACTGTGAAGCCAGCGTTGTCACACCTTACTGGAAGGAGGTAATTCTCACCCCACCACCCCTGTTTCCTCCCATGAGAAGTTTTCGATTGGCTCTGAATAACAGTTACTAAGAGATGCCAAGGATGAGGCAGGTGGATAGCTGTGAGTCGAGGCCAGCCTGGTCTATAAAGCCAATTGAGGATAGTCAAGGCTACACAGACCCTGTCTCCAAAAAAAAAAAAGGATGGCTCAGCGGGTAAAAGTGTCTGCAGCAAGCCTGAAGGCCTGTGTTTGACCCCTGCCTTCCACATGGTAGAAGGAAGAAATTGACTCCAGCAAGTTGTCTTCTGGTCTACACACACACACACACACACACACACACACACACTAAATAGCATGCTTTTTTTTCCTTTTCTCTTTTTGGTTTTTTGAGACAGGGTCTTTCTGTGTAGCCTTGGCTGTCCTGGACTCGCTTTGTAGACCAGGCTGGCCTCGAACTCACAGCGATTCACCTGCCTCTGCCTCCTAAGTGCTGGAATTAAAGGTGTGTACCACCACTGCCTGGTTTTTTCAGTTTTAAGACAGGGTTTCTCTGTGTAACAGCCCTGGCTGGCTGTCCTAGATGTTGTAGACCAGGCTGGCTTTGAACTCACAGAGCTCCACCTGCCCCTGCCTCCTGAGTGCTGGGATTACAGGCCTGAGCCAGGCAGCTCACCAGCTCCAAGGTATAATTCTGTTAGGCACCTGGCTATGGTGGTAAGGCTACCCTTCCAGACCCATGTGCAGCTGGACAGAGGCCAGCAAGCTATGCAGGGCGATTATACAGCCTGGCCGAGATTGCTGAGCAGGGGGGTGTTGGGGTGTGGGTGGGGTGTGTGTGGGTGCCACAAGAGGGCAGCACCAAGTATATCTGCAGTGGGAACCCATGTACCTGAAAGACTTACTGTCTACCCCTTTGCAGAGCAGGCCTGTTTGTCATCTTTCCGGGCTCCCCGGGGCCTGAAGCATCTATCTCCCCTCTTCCGGCTCTACACGTATTACTTCCTTCCCAGGCTGGCAGCGGCTGCTCCTCCCAGCAAGAGCGCTTGCCGGCAGACAACAGCAACACAGCTACAGCCACGGCTATGACAAGATGTCAGACCCTCACTCTAACCTCACCACCCTGGTCCAGAATCCTCTGCTCCTCTGCGTCTGCGTGTTTCCGCCTTCTCTACCTCACTCTCTGGACTCAGCGACAGCCCTCTCTCCGCTGACTGGCCTGCCTGATGTGCACAGGTCTCTGCCCTCTACCGACAGGCTCATCGATGTCCACTTCCACACGGGCAGTGCTCCTCACACCATCACTCCGTTGGGATTAAAAACCATCCCTGTTGTTTTAGGTCCAGAAGGCCCAGGTACCACCCACATGGCAGCTCACTGTCTGTAATCCCAGGCTCAGGGCATGATCCATACCTTCTTTCAGCCTCCAAGGGTTCCAGGCACTTATACAGTGAACAGACATACACGCAGGCAAAACACCGGATACACATAAAATAAATAAATATAAACATTAAAAAAAAATCCAGGGCTCTGTTAAACAGAGAAACCAGTCTTGGGAAAAATAAAATAAAATAGAGCCAGACGGTGATGGCGCACGCCTTTCATCCCAGCACCCGAGAGGCAGAGGTAAGTGGATCGCTGTGAGTTCCAGGCCGGCTTGCTCTACAAAGTGAGTCCAGGACAGTCAAGGCTACATCAAGAAACCATGTCTGGAGGAGGGGGCCGGACTCTAGTGAGCCAGGTGATGGAAGTGCACAGCCTTATTCCTATCACTGGAGAGGCAGAGGCAGGTGGATTTCTGAATTAGAGGCTAGCCTGTTCTACAAAGTGAGTCCTTGGGCTGAACACAGTGACACCTGCACTGCCAGCACCTGAGTGGGAACCAGGAGGATCAGGACTTAAAGGCCAGCTTTAGCTAGATAAGATAAGCAAAATCAGCCTCCAGCCAGGCAGCAGCCAGATGCTGCACCTGCACACCTGCACGTGCAGCACTCAGGAGGCTGAGGCAGGAGGAAGGAGAGTTTCAGGAAAGTCTCGCCTACGTAATAAGACTCTTAAGCAAGCAACCAGCCAACCTTCTTAGAGCTAATAAACCAGTTCACAGTGTTCTAGATCACGGCTCAAAAGCTTCTGGGTTTTCTTTTTCTTTTTTTTATTTTATTTTATTTTATTTTTCCCTTCAAGACAGGGTTTCTCTGTGTCACCTTGGCTGTCCTGGACTCACGCTGTAGACCAGGCTGGCCTCGAACTCACAGCGATCCGCCTGCCTCTGCCTCCCCAGTGCTGGGATTAAAGGCGTGTGCCGCTACCACACAGCCAGCTGTGGGGTTTTTCTATGAGTGAGGATGGGCACCCCGAAATAAAAAGCCAACATAAACATTCCAGAGCTGGCTGTACCATCGTACCTGCAATCCCTGCCCAGGGTGATGGAGGCAGGAGATGCAAGAGCTGGGGGCTGTCCTCAGCGACAGAGTGAATAAGCCTGGCTACCTGAGAGATAAAATACAAAGGTGGCCATGGCCAGTAAGATGGTCTGAGCTCAAGCTCAATGCCTAGGGCCTCACACTAGGGGCACCTCCCTCCAAGGAGTTTTTATTTTTTTATTATTATTATTTTTTTAAGCCAGACATGAAAGCCAAATGTAGTGGCACCAGGGAGGCATAGGCAGGGGCATGTCTTGAGTTTGAGGCCGGCCAGAGCTAACACAGAGCAACCCTATCTCGAAAAACCGAAACAAATAAACTAACAAAGGAAAAAGAAAAACAACAGAAAGCCAGAGGTGACTGGCAGGCAGCACTGGCCTCGGCATTCACACACACTGGTGTAAAAGCCCACACCATCTGAATACACCACACACACTGAAAAAGTAAAGCTAAAAGTGAAAAATAAAATACAGAAATGCAGGGCTGTGGGTTGCGCCCTGTGGTAAAGCACTCTCCTGGCATGTATGAGGGCTTGGGGTCAATCCAGCCCACAGGAGGAAAAAGAAGATAAAAGGTTCAGATGCAAACTAAAAAATACAAAACAACAAGAACAACAAACCTGTGTGGAGATGGAGTTAGGAAGCTACAGAACAGCACCTGGGAGAGTGAAGGCGGCCTAAGCTATGAGGGATGCCCTGTGTTTGTGCACTAGAACACAGTTCGCTTAGGATGCCAGTGATCCTCTTGCCAAACAGATTGATGTGACGGCTCCTGGAATTTCAATTTTGTTGCTATTAGAAATGCCCAGATTTTAATACTTAGTTTTATTTTATTTTATGTGCATTAGTGTGAAGGTGTCAGATCCCCTGGCACTGGAGTTATAGACAGTTGTGAGCTGCCATGTGGGTACTGGGAATTGAACCCAGGTCCGTTAGACAAACAAACAGTCCTCTTAACCACTGACCCATCTTTCCAGTACCCGTTGTGGTTTTGAGACAGGGTCTCAAGTAGGCCAGGCTGACCTCAAAGTCTGCTTGTAGGTGAGGGTGACCTTGAACCCTTTTCTCTAGCACTGAGTTTTATTTATGTGTCTCTGTGTGTGTCCTGTGTGGGCAGGCGTCCAGGGTGACGGATCTCCTAGAGCTAACGTTACAGGCAGTCGTGGGCTTCCCAGCCTAGGTGCTAGGAACAGCACCTCGGGGGGAACAGGAAGACGTCACTGCAGAGGCATCTCTCTGGCTTGGACCAGGGACTCCTGATTCTGCTCCACCTCCCAGTGCTGTGACAGATGGGCTATGGCTTGACCAGGCCAGAAATGGCTCCTTTGCCCAGCCACTGGTCAGCCACGTGCGCACACATACATACACACACACACACAGATACAGATACACACACACACAGATACAGATACACACACACACAGATACATAGACACACACGGAGACATACGCACACACAGATACACAAATAGACACAGACACACACATAGACACACAGATACAGAGACACACACACATACACACACAGAGATACATAGACACACACAGAGACATACGCATACACAGATACACAAATAGACACAGACACACACATAGACATACACACACACATACATAGACACACACACACACAGATACAGAGACACACACACACAGATACTCACATAGACACACACAGAGACATACACACACACAGACACATATAGACACAAAAACATACACACACAGATACTCACAGAGACACACAGACACACACACACACACACACACACACACACAATCAAGTAACTACATGTAATAAACCTGGAGCTCAGAGTTAGGCTGGTGAGTCCCAGGGATCCTGAGGCGCTAACAACCTCAGGTTAATACGGCGAAGAGCTTGCCAACTGGGCCGTCTCCCCAGGCCTCCTTCACAAATCTACTAACTCTGGGCACCTTCTAGAACATCTCATGAGCAAGGGACCTACAAGTAACACATCTACTTCACACCTCTTCGAGGGTGTGTGTGTGTGTGTGTTGGTTGGGGTTTGGTTTTTTACTTGTGATTTTGTTTTTTTGTATGTTTGTTTTGTTTTTTGTTTTTTTGAGACAGGGCTTCTCTGTGTAGCCCTGGCTGTCCTGGACTCGCTTTGTTTGTTTTGTATACAGGATTTCTCTGTAGCCCTGGCTGTCCTGGAACTCCAACTTGAAGATCTGCTGCCTCCACCTCTCGCCTCCTACGTCCTGGGTTATGCTGTATCTCAGGCTGGCTTAGAACTCACAATGTAGCCCAGGATGACATTTAACTTACAGCAATCCCCCTGCCTCAGCCTCCCTAGTGCTAAGATTTCAGGTATGCATACCTCTTCTGGCTTCCTCTACACTGTCTCAGGGACACACTAGGGTCTCAGAGAAGTCACTAGATCTTAGGCGTTAGGCTCATGAACCAAGCAAGCAGCAGGTGCCTCCTCTCATAGCACACAGGCTGACATAGTGTGAGGCGGCTGGAAAAAATGGCCATAGTCGCTCCCCACTCTGGTGGGTACCCCTGTATGTCGTGACTTGGACACAGACCCCCCCCCCTCAGGAATGAGCCTGTTTCTCCACCCACCTGAGCCAGGTTGACCCTGTGACAAAAGAGCACTGAGTGCAGAATTAGGCAGAGACTGCTGAGCATTCCCAGCCAGCTCTCCAGGACCTTGTGGCTTCCAGTACCGTGCTCACCACACCCCAAGGCTTCAGGTGAAGAATAGGGTCAGCCTCCTGTGGCAGAAAGGCCATGTCACTCTCCTGTTTTCAGCAGAGACCCCAGCTGATGCCATGGCATGAGCAAGTGAGGCCAGGGGGGAAAAAAAACAAAACATTGAGCCAACGAGTCCCAGGCCCCCTAGATCCCAAGCAAATGCAACCTGGTTTTGTTCCGCCACAGAGATAACTGAGGCACATAGTACCCCTAGGGACCCAGGGAAGAAGCCTGTGTCCGCGAATGTCACACAGAAGCAGAATTGCTAAACCCCAAGTGGATGAGGATGATGCCCAAAGCACTGGAAGCCAAGAATGGGGTTGTGGGGAAAATGGCTGCAGTGGAGGTCTCCAATACGGTGGGTGGGTAGACCTCCTAAAGGTGAAGCACCCGCCCAGGAGCAGATGAACACACAGCAGAAAGAGACCAGGGACCTGAGAGGCAGCGGTAGGAGAAAGTGTGGACACAGAGAACCCTCAGAAGTGGTGATGGATCGGGGGTGGGGGGGGCACCGGGGACCCAGGTCACCACAGGCCTGAGTGCAGGAAATGTGTCCTGAGACCTTTCGGAGAGAGGGAAGGTCCTGCCCTGGGAACCTATGGGATGTGGTGCCCTCCAGGCAGCGTGGCCAGAGCAGGGGGGCAGAGGAAGCAGCCACCAACTGGGGGTGCCCCCTCACACCTTGGTCTGAGGCTTGGGGGAGACAGATGAGACAAGGGAAGGGGGCCAGATGGGGATTAAGGACAAGGAGGGGGGGCTGCTGCGATGGACCTTGTAAGCAAGGATAAAGCCCTAATGAGATTAGTCCTGAGGCTGCTGCAGACTGGGTAGGTAGGGCTGTGAGCAGGGCAGGGGTGGGGAAGGTGGGGCAGGGATCCGCCTGCCTGTGCAGGGCTGTGCAGCAGCCCCACGTGCATTAGGGGGTCCATCTCTCCAGGGGCCTATGGAAACCAGCCTGCTCATCCATCTAGTCCACCCCAGGGCAGAGATTTTTTTTCTCCCAGAGCTGAGCGCTTTCCAAACACACTCAGAAAAATCGAGGGGGAAGTGAGAGGCTCGGAGGTGTTGGCCCATATCTGAGTCAGGGTGATCCTTTAATGAGTAATGTAGCCCCCTCCCTCTGCCCAGCCTGGATGATACCATATGAAGTAAATCCAGGGCAGCACAGGCCCTGGCTTCATCTCCAACACCATAGAAACTCATCCCAGCTCCCCCCAGGCGGTGGGAACAGAGAACCAGAAGGTGGTGAGTTCAAGGTCATCACAGGCTACAGTCCTCTGGGATTTAAGGGAAAAAAAAGTCTCTGTCACACTGGCCTGTGGCCAAGTCCCTGAGCTGTTCTCTTCATTAATGGTTCACAGGGGAGGGCCTCCCCCCGCCCCACTGCGGGCAGTGCCACCTCTGGGTAGATGGTCCTGGATGGTATAAGAAAGTAAACTGAAGCCGGGCGTGGTGGCGCACGCCTTTAATCCCAGCACTCGGGAGGCAGAGGCAGGTGGATCACTGTGAGTTCGAGGCCAGCCTGGTCTATAAAGTGAGTCCTAGGATGGCCAAGGCGACACAGAGAAACCCTGTCTCGCAAGAAAAAAAAGAAAGTAAGCTGAGCAAACCATGGGAAACAAGTCACTGGCAGCACTTGTCCACGGTCTCTGCTCCGATTCTGCCTCCACGGTCCTGCCCAACTTCTCTTCATGACAGACCTCTCCATCCTAAGTTGCTTTTGGTCATGGAGTTGATCACAGCCATAGAAATCTACCTAGAAAGCCAGGCGTGGTGGCGCACGCCTGTAATCCCAGCACTCCAGAGGCAGAGGCAGAGGCAGGTGGATCTCTGTGAGTTCAAGGCCAGCCTGGTCTACAAAGCGAGTCTAGGACAGCCAAGGCTACACAGAGAGACCCTGTCTCAAAAAAACAAAACAAAAAACCAAGAAAGTCTTGGGCCAGCGAGATGGCTCAGCAGGTAAAGGTGCTTGCCACTAAGGCGGAAGACCTGAGTTCAAACCCTGAGACCCACATGGTGGACGGAAAGAACAGTTGTACTGTGGCATGCACCCATGGCAATGCCAGTCCAGACGCTTTCACGGCTACACACACAGCTAAGCAAGGAAATGTCGAAATGCCATGATTTTTCTTGTTTTTTCTTTTTTTTTTTAGACAGGGTTTCCCTGTGTAGCCTTGGCTGTCCTAGACTCACCTTGTAGACCAGGCTGGCCTCAAACTCACAGCAATCCACCTGCCCCTACCCTTGCCCCTGCCCCTGCCCCTGCCTCTGCCTCTGCCTCTGGAGTGCTGGGATTACAGGCATGCGCCACCACGCCAGCTGGAAATGTAATTACTTTTTAAAAGCTCTTCAGTGTGATTCTAGTACAATCTACCACAGAAATGCTCAGGTCTGTTCCAAGTGACAGAAAGATCCTGATTTGCCTATCTGAAGATTCTGGGGGTTTGTAGGAATAGTTGTATATTTGTCTACTTTTATTGCTATAACAAATTGCTCAAAGCTGAGTAAGTTGATAAAGAGAAAGGATTTGTTGGTGGTGGTTTTGGTTTTTCTTTTTTGTTTTGTTTTAAGATTTATTTATTTAGTTATTTAATGTATATGAGTATTCTGTTTTCATGCACACCAGAAGAGGGAATCAGATTCCATTACAGATGGCTGCAAGCCACTGTGTGGTTGCTAGGAACTGAACTCAGCACCTCTGGAAGAACATACAGTGCTCTTAACCTCTGAGCCATCTCTCCAGCCCCTTTTTTTGTTTTTTGTTTTGGTTTTGGTTTTTCAAGACAGGATTTCTCTGTGTTATAGCCCTGGCTGTCCTGGAACTCTCTTTGAAGAACAGGCTGGCCTTGAACTCACAGAGATCTGCCTGCCTGCTTTTGCCTCCCAAGTGCTGGGATTAAAGATGTACGCCACCATGCCTGGCTCTGAGACAGGGTTTTTCTTTTTCTTTTTCTATTTTTTTTGGGGGGGTGGGGGTTGAGACAGGATTTTTCTGTGTAGCCATGGCTGTCCTGGACTCGATTTGTAGACCATGTTGGCCTTGGCCTTGCAGCTATCCACCTGCCTCTGCCTCCCGAGTGCTGGGATTAAAGGCGTGCGCCACCACACCTGGCTATTTGCCTCAATTTTATAGGCTGAAAATCTAACAGGAAGCAGTTCCTCATTTTAGCCTTTGGTGGGGTGCTCTTGATGGATGTCACCACGGTGGAAGAGACGGAGTCAGCAGATTTGCTGCAGGACAAGTGGCTCCTGTGATCCCACCACCTCTGGCCTCTGGGCCATGTGATTCCAGCAGTGGCCAGAGCAAGACACATATGTCTCCTTCTCCAGGACCTTGGGAGTGGTCCTCAGTGCTTCCTGCACTGTCAGAGTCACGTGCTTACCTTTGACCAAGAACTGAGTCCTAAAGTGCACTGAGTCAGCACCCATGGGCCCTGGTCTGGAGGCAGGTGGAGCTGCTTGGGCAGGAAGCGCTACTGGGCAGGAGGAGGTCTGAAGCAGGTCAGAGAAAAGGTGTGGCCGGGGACAGCGCTAGGTGGATGGCAGGAAGTACCATCAGAGGGATGGAGGCTGGATTTCAACTTCAGGGGTGGGGCAGTTTCGAGTGATGACAGGACCAGGGTGTGGCCGTGCCATCGGGTGGTGGAGGTGTGAGAGCCACGTGCCAAAACTCCATTAAGAAGGGAGAAGCGTGAGGATGCCAGGGCCACCTGACTCAACAGCGTCTGACTCAAGGAGCTAACTCAGTGGCCTGGGGTCATTAAAGCCAGTTCGGGGTTGGGGGCTGACTCATTGGGGAACAGGGCTTGCTGCTCAAGGTTGAGGGCCTGAGTTCGGATCCTAGCGCCCACATAGAAGCTGGGCTTGGCCACTTGCTCCTGTAACCCCAGCACAGGGGAGCACTAGCATTGGTTTTAATGTCAACTTGTGACAAATTAGAATAATCTGTGTAGGGAGCTGCACCCGAGGAAGCAGCATCCAGGTTGACTTGATTGATGTAGACCCACCCCACCCCCCACCCTCACTGTGGGCGGCACCGTCCCTAGCACTGACCAGGTGAAGGAGGTGCAGCCTAAGGAAGGGCGCCTTGCCCTTGGGCGCTTGGCCTCCCTCTTGCCACAGAGCTAATTTGCCTGTTGCTGAGGCCAAGTCCTAACATACAACCAACTTAGTCCACCCTTTCGTCATAGCCTAGGGACCAGCAGCTCTCCAGGATCCTTCCGGGTGTCCTGCGCCAGACTGGGACAACCGACGTAGCGCCTGTAGACAGAGCCACTACCAGGTTCCCAGCTCTCAGGTGCGCTTTCTTCCGTTGTTACTGGTTTAAAGCTGACTTTAAAAGTACACGCACATGCGTGCGCACACACAAAACATACCTACACTTACACTCACACACACTTATACTCACAAGCACACACTCACACACGCACACTCCGTTAGTTCCTCTAAGAAACGCTGAGTAACACAGGGAGACAGAGACAGGATCCCAAGTTTGCGGGGACACACACACACACATACACGTGCTGCCTCTGCCTCAGAGGGCTCAGTTAGGACCTTGGGCAGATCACATCCCCTCTGTGGGAAAAATGGGGATCCCATTTCCAGAAACATCACAATCAACGTGGATTTTTTTTTTTTTTTTAAGAACCTGGGGAGCCTTTCCTCACCTGGCAGGTTCAGGACCAGCCTTCCCAAATCTCCCCACCCTCACCCCCCCCCCCCCCCCACCCCACCCCCACACACACACCCGCCCACCCCAGCCCTTCTGTGATCTCAAGGGTTAGACCCAAAGTGCCTGGGTCACTTCCTTGGCCAGTGACTAACAATGTCTAGGTGCCTTCCCACCCAAAAGATGAGACCCATGAGAGGAAGGGTGGAGAGAGAGGGAGGAGGAGGAGGAGGAGGAGGAGGAGGAGGAGGAGGAGGAGGAGGAGGAGGAGGAGGAGGAGGAGGAGGAGGAGGAGGAGGAGGAGGAGGAGGAAGAGAACCATCTTAGGCCGTGGTCTCCCTGGAAGGTGGGCTCTGCCGCCACCTGGTGGTGACACTGAGACAGTGCGCCCTCACCTGAGTCCATCACCAGCCCCAGTTAGGGCAGCCTGGTGCTAAGACCTACAACCCTGTTAAGTTCAGTGTTTCTCAACCTATGGAGCAACCGCGTTTGGAGTCAAACGACCCTTTCACAGGAGTCACCTAAGACCATCAGAAAATACAGATATTACATTACAATTCATAATAGTAGAAAAATTACAGCTATGAAGTTGGGGGTCACCAGAGCGTGAGGAACTGTATTAAAGGGTCTCAGCGTTGGGAAGGTTGAAGTCATCTGGGCCCTAGATGTTGAAGGCTGCCACACTGGAGCCCACAGGCGACCTCGCCTGGCCTCTTTCTACCTCTTTTCATGAGAATGGGGGAGAAATTCTCTAACCCAGGTTGACTTGACCTCACAACAGTCCTCCTGCCTCGGGTGCCAGAGTTACAGGTGTGGGCTCCTGCCCCCTCTTTCACTGGTGAGCTAACTCTGTGTTTGGGGCCTCACAGACAGCCCCCGCTGTTAGCAGAGTTAGGGGTGAGAGCCTGGACCCTGGCAGCCTTGAGCTGCCTGTTCTCAGCGGGGCCACATAAATTGACTGGCAAACTGTGACAGGGCACTCCTTTAATCCCAGCACTCAGAATCAGAGGCAGATCTCAGTGAGTTCAAAGCCAGCCAGAGCTACATGGTAAGACTGTCTTAAAAAACAAAACAAAACAAAAATTAAAAAATAGCCAGGCATGGTGGCACATGCACTCGGGAGGCAAGGCAGGCAGATCACTGTGAGTTCGAGGCCAGCCTGGTCTACATAAACGAGTCCAGGAAAGCCAAGGCTACACAGAGAAACCCTGTCTCGAAAAACCTAAAAAAAAAAAAAAAAAAGAAAGAAAACCAAAACAACAAAATCAAAATAAATAAATGATAAGACAGTCATAATGAAAAGCAAAAAAACAAAGGAGAGTTATCCAGTGTGGCCACATTGAGATAACAAGAGGCCCAATGACCCTCACGTCCATCTAAGCAGTCCTTGCAGAGTGGGGCCCTGCCCATCAGTGACCCAGTGCTGTCTGTCTGGGCTCCAGTCTCTGTACAAGGTGGTCTGACAGTTGTCAGAACCATGTGAAAATGTCTTCTGGGGAGACAGGTTCCCCTCCAACTGCTCCCAAGCTTCGGGCTTTTCCTTCCCCAAGCATGAGAATCCTGGGGACATCCCATTTTTTGGGGGGCCATTGTCTCTATAGTTGATGGTCAAAGTGGGGGAGGTGCATGCGCAGGCATTTGCCCATGAGCATGTGCATGTGTGCACTACGTGTGCATGCTTCCATGTGTGCGTGCATGTGTGTATGTGTGTGTGTGTATCGTCATCACACTCCTTAGGGGCACCTAACTGGCAGCTAGGGCTCCCCACTGGCACTCCTGTTTCCCTGCCTTTGGGGCTCTGCCCTCTGGCTGGGGGTGACGGCCAACTGCTGGGTGAAGGCTTACAGATAGACAGGATGCCAAGCACAGGTGCATCAGGCTGTGCCGTGTCGGGCCAGCCACTCAGCCTCCGTGTAAGACAGTCACCAGAGCACCTGTCTGTAGGTACCAACTGTCGGTGGCTGTAATAGTGAGAGAAATAGCCGGGTTCGCAATACAGGGGGGGACCCAGGGCACATTTAATGTGCACAACCTAGGTGACACTTAGATTTTTCCAAACCTATTTTATTTAGGGTCCTTAAGCATTTCTACCTCCCTTCTAGCCCACCAACTAGAGGTAGAGGAGAAAGAAAGTTGATAGCAAGAGGGGGTTGTGGACCTCTTTAGACAAGTCCCTGGGCCAACTCCACTCTTGTCAGGACACTGGCACCCAGACCAATAGCAAACACCAGCCGGGTGTGGTGGCGCACCCCTTTAATCCCAGCACTTGGGAGGCAGAGGCAGGCAGATCACTGTGTGAGTTCGAGACCAGCCTGGTCTACAAAGCCAGTCCAGGACAGCCACGGCTACACAGAGAGACTCTGTCTCGAAGAAAAAAAAAAAATAGCAAACACAAAACAGCAACATGAACCAGTAGCAGTGGCATGGTCCATCAGAAACAGCAAGGTTCCACGGAATCGGCATGAGTCGGTGGAAGTAGCCAGAATCAGCCAGAGTCCCAACTTCACTCGCGCGTTTCTCTCTGTGGAGTGAAGACCAGCAAAATATTGCATGGGACAGCAATGCAAAAAGAATCCCTTCCCTGCCTGTGGGGTTCAATGTCTATTCTCCCTAAACATCAGGCGCCCTCTCACACGACAGCTTCCAGAAAAACATCCTATGAAACAACTGAGTTTTGTTTTGTGTTTAGGTTGTTTGAGACAAAGTTTCTCTGCGTAACAAGGGAGAGAGGCCATCGTGATGTAATAAAGGTGTGGGGGGGTCCAAGATGGCCGGTGTCTTCCTCAGCCTCCTAAGCAGCAGGCTGCCTGCTGATGGACTGACCCACCATGTCCCAGGCCGGGGCCTGCTCAGGACACCAACTGACCATCCTGGCGAGGGAACTTCAGAAGCCTTGTAACCCCGCCCCCGGGAAGACTGGGTTTTTCAGCTGTCTGAGTCTCCTCTGCATGCAAAGGGTCTTTTTCTCTTCGTGTCTGCTGCAAGTGTGTGCGTGTTTTGGTAGCGTATGTGTGCAGGCATGTGTCCTTACCCTGACAACCACCTTTCTTCATTCTGTCTGCCATGTGTGAGGTTTCTCTCCTGCTACCTGTTGCACTTTAGATTTTTTTCCTGCCTTTTTATTTTAAATTATTATTTATTTATTTACTTATTTTGGTTTTTCGAGACAGGGTTTCTCTGTGTAGCCTTGGCTGTCCTAGACTCACTTTGTAGACCAGGCTGGCCTCGAGCTCACAGTGATCCGCCTGCCTCTACCTCCCAAGTGCTGGGATTAAAGGCGTGCGCCACCACGCCCGACTATTGGCTGATTTTTCAAAGTCAAGGTCTCAAGTAGCCCAGGCTGGCCTCAAATTCTGTGTAGCCAAGGGTGTTCCTAAACACCCAATCTTCCTGCTTCCACCTGCTGAGTGCGGGAATTACAGGCAACACCACTGACAAGGGAGACCTTAAAGGGCCCATCTGTGCCAGAGGTCCACTTCTGGAAACCCTGAACATTCTGGGCTTGGTTCTCTGTGGCCAAGCCAGAGGAAGAGAAAGCCAGGGCTGCAGCGTTCAATTTATTTCTAACTCCCACTTAGTATCTGAGGCAGTTTGAATGGGAAATATTCCCCCAGAGGCTCAGCTCTATGAATATTTGATGCCCAGTTGGTGGCTCTGTATGGGGAGGTGGCACAGCCTAGCTGGAAGGAGCGTGTCACAGGACAGGCTTTGGGGGACATGCTAGGAAAGCTCTCTATGGTCTTCCTAGAGGTGTATGAGAGGCCTTGTTACTCATGGACACCTCACAGCCCTCAGTGCCCGGGCTAACACAAGGCATAGGCCCCATTACCTGCTCTGCTGTCTCTCTGGGGGCCTGGGCTCAGAGAGCCTGCCCTGACTCCTGATCCCTTCCTGCTGGTCAGGGAGAGACAGACAAGGACCTAAGTCTTGTTAGCAGCAGGCCCAGGGTCACTTAGGCAATGCTGCCATGCCCACTTTTGTTGAGGGCAAGCACTGCAAAGCCTTCGTGGGGAGCCCAGCTGCAGGTGCAGCTCCCTGAACCTACTTCTGGGGGATCTGAAAGCTGGCCAGGAGGAAGTGGCCCTTCCGACAAGCAAACAAACTTCATACAGCGTTGACAGTTGTCCGTGGTCACCAGACTGGGATGCGCGTGGCAGGACACACAATGCAGTCTGTTAACCCCAGCCTTCAGGTTCCTTCATGGTTTCTCCAGCTCCTTTCCATCTCAGCGGAGCAGGGAGCCCGAGGACATGTCTGGTGGCCTTTCAAAGCTAGGGACCAGGACTAACAAGAAAATGTCCCCAGCAACCACATGGTGGCTACACACCATCTGTATTGTGTTGTGATACCCTCTTCTGGTCTGCAGGTGTACATGCAGGCAGAGCACTGTATGCATAATAAATAAATAAATAAATAAAGTTTTGGCCAGGCGCTGGTGGCACACGCCTTTAATCCCCACACTCAGGAGGCAGAGGCAGGCAGATCTCTGTGAGTTCGAGGCCAGCCTGGTCTACAAAGTGAGTCCAGGACAGCCAGGGCTACACAGAGAAACCCTGTCTCGAAAAACAAAACAACCCCAGACACACAGTAGGTGTTTTGTTGGTGGTCTGAAGTCACCGAGAGCAAGGCTGTGTGACTTCAGGCACAGAACTTAAGCTCTCTGAGATATAAGAATGTGTAGCTAGGATGAACGTGAGCTACTAGGTGATCTTTGTCTTCTAGAAGTTGATTTTAGAAAGCAGCTAAGGCCAGACATGGTGGCGCACACACGCACGCCTTTCATCCAGGTGCTCAGGAGGCGGAGGCAGGCAGATCTCTGTGAGTTGGAGCCAGCCTGGGCTACAGAGAGAGTTTCAGGACAACCAAGGCCCCATGGAGAAAACCCTGTCTCAAAAAACAAAACAACAACAAAAAAGAAAGCACAAAAGGAAGAAAAAAAGCAGTTAAGTTCATGTGGAATTGAGTCTGGTGACTAAGGCGAGGGATCGAGTTGAGAAATGTTCCTTTGAGTTCAAAACAAGGTGTAATTATAGCGCCCAGGCCTGTTTGTCCTGCTGGCCAGGAGGCAGGCAGATCAAAGCACCTGGTCCTTATCTGTGTCCCAGACCTGACTCTTGCCCTGCGCTGGACACACAGAATCCTCTGTCACCTCTGTCCCAAACCTGAGTGCCCATCCCATGCCTGTCTGCTGCTCTCAGAGTGTTGTGTCTGGGCCATCGCCTCCCTGTGCTGTGCTGTTTGTAGTCTTCCTTGTCATCCCATGTCCTTCCTGCCCCCGCCCAGCAGCCCCTGCCTGCGCCAATGCTAGGGAATTAAAATCAAGCACATTTACTCAAGATGACTCAAATAATGATTCATTATTATTTTATTTTATTTTATTTTATTTTATTTTATTTTATTTTATTTTTTGGTTTTCGAGACAGAGTTTCTCTGTGTAACAGCTATAGCTGTCCTGGAACTCCCTCTGTAGACCAGGCTGGCCTCGAACTCGCAGAGATCTGCCTGCCTCTGCCTACCAAGTGCTGGGATTGAAGGTGTGCACCATCACACCCGGCCTATTTTTATTTTTATAGTTATGTTTATTGCATATGTGTGTGCATGCCTGTGTGCATGCCTCTGCCTGTGTGTATGTGTGTGTGCATGTGTGTGTACATATGTCTGCGTATGTATGTGTGTATACATGTCTGCATGTGCGTGTATGTGTGTGTGCGCGCACTCGTGTGTGCTGGGATTACAGATTTGCATGCCCCCCCGCCCCCCCCCAGCTCTTTCACAAAACATTCTTTTTTTTTTGGTTTTTCGAGACAGGGTTTCTCTGTGTAGCCTTGGCCATCCTGGACTCACTTTGTAGACCAGGCTGGCCTCAAACTCACAGCAATCCGCCTGCCTCTACCTCCCGAGTGCTGGGATTAAAGGCGTGCACCACCTCGCCCGGCTCACAGAACATTCTTAATGAGTAGATGGACCACAGACAATCTCCACTTCTAACAAGTTCTAGATCAGTCCGGGCTACACAGCGAAACCATGTCTTAAATAAATAAATAAATACATAAATAAAAAACAAAAACTGGGAAATGGCACACACCAGGCCCTTGCTGCCACATGGTGGACAGAGAGAACTGATTTCAACAAATTAATCGATTGTCATCAGACATGGCATGTGTGCCATCTGCACATGCAATAAATAAATGTAAAAAAATTTAAATAAACATATCTCATCATGTCACATGATGGCAATCCTCACGCTCAGTACACTGGTGAGTCATGGGTTCCAGGCCAGCCACCCAGGGAGGCCCTGGCTACATAGTGAGACCCAGACTTTGGGGGGGGACACAACCTGGAGAGCCAGTCTAGCCTTTTCCTCTCCAGCGCCCCCGGCCCCTCCCACATGTCACATAGGGAAGTCCCTGAGTTGGGGCGTCCTTTAGGCTGCCGTACCGAGGAGAGCTGGGGGGTCCAGATCCTCCCCGCAGTGGCTGAGTCCATGGGCGGGACCTTCTTAATACTTAGAGCTGCGCAGGTGGGGAGAAGGCGCCCTGAGATTAGCAGGAGAGGAGAGGAAGCTAGGAGCTAGCTGCCAGGCCCTGGAGAGAAGTGACAGAGAGGCGCACAGAAGCACCATGCCGCTGCAGGAGGAGACCCTGAGGGAAGTATGGGCTTCAGACAGGTGGGAGCCCCCACATCGCCCCATCTGAACCCCAGGCCCAGTTTTGGGGGCCTAGTGGTGGGGGGAGTAGGACGCAAAAAAGACAACAACAGCCTGGTTCCTTTGTACCCTCAGTGGCCAGGAAGAGGACTGGCTGAGCCCAGAGCCCCCGCTGCGCCCCAAACAGGTGTGTCACCCGATTTGGGAATCGGAAAGGAGGTACAAAGGTGCCCCCAGGTGTTTATAGGAAGGGGGCTTCCTAGGAGAAGTCCGCTCACCGGCACCCACCTGTAGCTCTTTGCCTGGAGAGTTTAGGAGAAGAAAGGAGGTTTAGGATGTGGGGTGCCCAAGAGGACTAAGGGCTTTGGGTCTTGGAAGTGACCATCACACATGGATGGATCATCCACCCGGAGCAGGGGCTGCAGCACTCCTTGGGATAATCCTAGGCTATTTCTGGCGGCTCCAAGGGATTAGAGGGCGTGGGAGCTCCAGAGTCCCCTTCTTTCCCCGTAACCCCTATTCTGCAGCGACCCACCCAAGGACAGAAGTTGAGGAAAAAGAAATCCGAGACTCCCGAGTCCCCAGGATCCAAACCCCGCAAAGCTGGGGGTGAGTCGGGGTGTGTGTGTGCGCGCGCGCAGGAGGATGTGGGCACGGGAGGCTGAGGTGGGGTCCTCCAGGTCAGGTCCCTGCTAAGCCCCAGGTCTGGCCCCAGGTGGGCGCAGGAAGCACAAGGAGCCGCCTGCAGACCCAGCGGAGCCGCCGCCGCGCGCTGCTCAGACGGTCTACGCCAAGTTCCTGCGGGACCCAGAGGCCAAGAAGCCAGACCCCACGCAAACCTTCCTGGTTGCGCGTGCACCAGACGGAGGAGGCGGTGAGTGAGGGGAGGGGGATGAGGAACAGAATTGGCCCAGGGAAGCAGGTGTCACCACCGGGGCACCAAACCCAGAGGTGGGTGCCCCTGCTCTTTACCCAGTACATTTATGGGGAGCCTTAAGTACCCCAGATGGGTAAGAAGCAGCCGCGTGAGGACAGGAGATGGCAAGTGGGGACGGTGGGAAGGCAAACTGAAACACATAGGTAGACAGGTCAGGAGGGAGGGTGACAGGGCGCAGAGCAGGGTGCCTCCCACCGCAGCCCACTTCAGGAAGATGCGGGGAGCCCCACAGCACCCTGCAGGGCCTGGACTTCCGGAGCCTGTTACCGGAGTATTCTATCCACAGAGGAAGAAGAGGATTCGGAGGATTTGGATGACGATGAAGAGGAAGAGGAGGAAAGGGGGGGAAAGGAGAAATGCTCTCTGCCCCCCAAGAAACCATCCAAGGAAAGAGAGAGGAAAGGCGAGAGCCTGGGCGCAAGGGGTAGGTGCTGGGAGCGCGCAGGAAGCCATGGGCAGGCAGAGAGAGACCCCAGCGCTCCAGCCTTGTCACCTCCAGCCTTGTACAGAGGCTATGCCTCCTCTGGCCCTTTTCGTCATTGATGGTCCCTAAGGAGATCAGTTCTCAAGGCTGCCACATACTGCAGAGGAGCCGGGAGAACTCTGTTTTCTTTGTGGGATTTCGCTTTAACGCTATGTGGATTCGCATATATATATGAGACAGGGTTTCTCTATGTAGCCCTGGCTGTCTTGGACTGGCTTTATAGACCAGGCTGGCCTGGAACTCATGGGCATCTGCCTGTCTCTGCCGCTCTGAGTGCTGGAATTAAAGGTCTGTGCCACCATGCCCGGCAAGTTATAGTGTTATCATTTATTTTATTTTATTTTATTTTAGGTTTTTCAAGACAGGGTCTCTCTGTGTGCCCTTGGCTGTCCTGGACTTGCTTTTGTAGACCAGGCTGGCCTTGAACTCACAGAGTTCCGCCTGCCTCTGCCTCCCGAGTGCTGGGATTAAAGGCGTGTGCCACCACTGCCTGGCTTAGAGTTATAATTTTTTTTAAGTAGATGAAAGTAAGAAGAAATATTTGGCTAAAGACCTAGGTGCCTGCCCAGGAAGGTCTGGTCAGAAATGTGCGGGATACTGGGATCTGGTCTCTGTGGGGTCACAGAGGCTAAGAGCTGGGGTTGGGGAGGGTCTCTGGAGGAGGGTCAGAGGCGCAAGCGAAAGCCTGGTATTCCCTCCCTCACCCATCCCTTCCACACCTCCTACGCTGGTTCCTAGCCAACAGACCAGAGCTCCCTCTCTGGCTTTCAGCGCCCTTGAAGCTTGGTGAACGTGGTTCTTAGCTCCAATAGGTTTCTTCTTCCCCTGACCCCTGCCCACTCACTTCCAACTCATCTCCTATTCCCAGGGGACCCAGGAAGCCCCGATGCCCCTCCGAAACCACTCCGAACCAAGAAGAAGGAGGCGGGGGAGGGAAGCAAGCTGAGAAAGGCCAAGAAGAAAGGTAAACTAGACAGCGGGGTGGGGAGGGTGGGGGACTGGGGGGAGGGGGCGCGCATGACAGGGGCGGGGGAGGGGGGGACGTGGCGCTGTGGAGACTCCTTCTTGTATCTTCTCTGCAGGGGCTGGGGAGACTGACAAGGACGCCTCGGGGACCCCAGGCGCCGTGAGGAAAAAGGTTCCAGCAGCCATGTTCCTGGTCGGCGAAGGGGGCTCCTCTGAGAAGGGCGTGAAGAAGAAAGGTGAGCAGTTGAAGGGTGCTGGGGACGTGAACATCGCCTAAGCAGAGCCGAGTGCGCATGTGAGCGAGAGCTAGGCCACACTGGGGGAGGGGCGCATCTTGCACCCCTGATCTCGAGGCTCTGACCAGAATGAGAGTTGACCTTTTTATGGCTGTGGAGAGGATTAAAAGGAGTTGGAAAAACCTAGCCAATTGGGGTGAAGGGTCTACAGCCTTTCCCCCTCTGTGCTCAGGGCCCCCCAAAGGATCAGAAGAGCAGGAGAAGGAGGAGGAGGAGGAAGAAGAGGCATCTGCAGTGATGAAGAACAGCAATCAGAAGGGCAGAGCGAAAGGGAGAGGCAAAAAGGTTGTCACCGAGGGGCAGGTGTCTGGGGGCTTCTGGGTGAGGACCTGGCTCCCCATCTGTGACAGGGCACTAGGCCTAGGAACATCAGGTTCATGGGCAGGGAAGAGGCATGGCTCAGGACCCCCATGGTCCTATGAGCTCTGCTGTCCCGGCCTCCCCTCTGCAGGACAACCACCATACAGCCCTCTGTGAGAAGCATCATCAGGAAGGCTGAGCTCACAGCAGCAGAGCACTGGCTCTTTGCAGGGAGGGACGGGATGGGAGGGAATACGATGTAGCCCAGGCTAGCTTAGAACGCCAGATCTTTCTGCCTTAGCCTTGACTGGTTCTGGGGTCACAGGTAGGAGTCTCTGCCTGACTTCCAGGAGGCACATTTTACCCATATTTGGGGGACAGTGAGTGGCTGGGAGTTGGCTAGCTGGACCAGTTGTTAAAATGTTCCAGTCTGCTCCTCTGAGTTCACCTCTCAGGACTTCTAGCCTCCCAGTCACCAAACGGCTCTGGGTCCATGTGCATAGACCCCTAGCGCATGGGAAGTGCAGACAGCAGGATCAGAGCTAACCTCAGCTACCTAGTGAGGTTGAGACAAGCCTGGCCTACATGAATCCCTGTCTCAAAAATAAAATAGGACCACAAGAAAAAGAAAGAAAAAAGCTGGGCGTGGTGGCACACGCCTTTAATCCCAGCACTCGGGAGGCAGAGGCAGGCGGATCGCTGTGAGTTCGAGGCCAGCCTGGTCTACAAAGTGAGTCCAGGATGGCCAAAGCTACACAGAGAAACCCTGTCTCGAAAAACCAAAAAAAAAAAAAAAAGAAAAGAAAAGAAAAAGAAAGAAAAAAAGCTCTGCCTCAAAAACAAAAACAAAACAAACAAACAAAAATAAAATAAAATAAAAAAGAAAGAAAGAAAGAAAAAAAGAAGAAAAGAAAGCTGGGCAATACTGGCCGGAGGATCTCTGTGAGTTCAAGGCCAGCCTGGTCTACAAAGTAGGACAGCCAAGGCTATACAGAGAGATTGCCTCCAAAAGAAAGACAGGCAGCCCTCCACACAGCAGGCCTTTGAAAGTCACAGGTGTAGAAATGTTTGACTAAGTGATGACTTTTCCCACCTCGCATTCCAGACATAGTCTCCTGTTTCCCAGGTTTCTTCTGGAGCACAGTCAAGATGGTCATTTGCCCCTTGGCCGAGGGCCACAGGCTGTGCCTTACCTCACACACAGTGTAGAGCTGCTCTCGGCAAAGTGCTCACGGATAACTCTGACGCCTCAGGTCCTGAAGTCCCCAGCCTGATAGGTCAGGCTCTCCCCTGAGGCACCTGCTTCCCTCCCGTGAAGAACAGAACAGCAGGAGAAAGGGCACCAGGTCACACCCTGCCTCTTTCTGTAGCTTGGTGTTACTAGGAAATTCTCCAAGAGCAAAGTGAGCTGACAGGATCATGAGTCAGCTATGTCCTGCTGCATAACAAATGCCCCCCTCCCCAAGCTTTCCTGCTTCCAAGGGTCATAAACCTAAGGACAGCTTCCCCAAACCATGTGGGCTCATGGTGTATTCACCAGAAAGACTGGCTAGGAATGGACAGTTAATTTCTCTCTTTCTTTTTCTTTTTGGTTTTTTTGAGACAGGGTTTCTCTGTGTAGCCTTGGCTGTCCTGGACTCGCTTTGTAGACCAGGCTGGCCTCGAACTCACAGAGATCCACCTGCCTCCCAAGTGCTGAGATTAAAAGCATGCGCCACCACGCCCAGCTAGGACAGTTGTTTCTCGCTAAGGTGGTTTAGTCCTTGGATGGAGACCTCTCTTCCTCTCAGTATGACCTTTCCTGTAGGCATGGCAAGACCTCAATTACTATACAACAGGGACAGCCGCCCCAGTGTGTTAATGAGAACAGAAAGAGTTGCTATTTGGAGAATGAGACGTGGTGGTGCACATCTCTACACTGAGAGGTCAAGGAGGATTGGAGTGAGGCCAGCCTGGGCTACAGAGTAAGTTTGAGGCCAGGCCCAGCTGTACAGTAAAACCCTATATGAAGTAAATAAAATAGGGGCTAGAGAGATGGCTCAGTGGTGAAGAGCACTTACTGCTCTGCCAGAGGCCCTGGGTTCAGTTCCCAGCAGCCACATGGCAGCTCACAACCATCCATAACAGAGGATCCTGTACCCTCTCCTGGCTTCCAGAGGCACCAGGCACACATGAGGTGCACAGACATACATGCAGACAAAACTCACATATATTACAAAAAACCCTGTCTTTAAAAACAAAAATACAGGACAGGCAAGGCTACACAGAGAAACCCTGTCTCCAAAAACAAAACAAAACAAAACAAAACAAAACAAAACAAAAACAAAAAACAAAAATAAGAGCCTGGTGTATTGGTGCACACCTGTAATCTCAGCACTTGGGAAGCAGAGGCAGGTGGATTGCTATGAGTTCGAGGACAGCCTGGTCTACAAAGTGAGTCCAGGACAGCCAAGACTACACAGAGAAACCCTGTCTCAGAAAAACAAACAAACAAACAAAAAGCCAAAAAAAAAAACAAAAAACAAATAAATAAATAAAAATTAAAATTAAAACAAAAATGAACTTGAGATGTGGAGGCAGGTGGCACACACCTGTAATCCCCAGCATTTGAGGAGGCACAGACAAGCACATCTCTGTGAATTTGAGGCCAGCCTGGTCCAGGACAGCCAAGGCTACACAGAGAAACCCTGTCTCAAAAAACAGAAAGAAAGAAAGAAAGGTTGTATCCAGCTGACAGAGCCTTGATGGTGGCACCTGAACTTGATCTGGGACTATCTAGACCCAAGCTAAATAGTTATACTAAATCACAGATTTCCAGCACCTTCTATCATAGGGCTGCGCGTGGGAGTGGGAGGTACCTCAGCTCTCAGGCCTGGATGCTAGGTCTAGCTCTTTTCTCACTCCAGAAAGTGGTGAGTGGTGACCCGTCCTTCCTGGGGTGCAGAGAGGGGAATTATGGAGTGGGGTACCCTAGCTGATGCACCATCTGCCCACACAGAAGGAGGAGGAGAGGGCCCCATCTCCCCCTGTGGAAGTAGGTGACCCCCGAGAGTTTGTGCTGAAGCCAGCGCCCCAGGGCCGGGCAGTACGCTGCCGGCTGACACGTGACAAGAAGGGCATGGACCGCGGCATGTACCCGTCCTACTTCCTGCACCTGGACACGGAGAAGAAGGTCGGGAGAAAGGGGCTGGGGGCGGTGTCTAGGGCTGGGGGCGGTGTCTAGGGCTGAGGGCGGTGCCTGTCTAAGGCCTCCCTGGTCCCCCAGTTCCATCAGCCTTGCTCGTCACCTCTTTTGGGGCCCCCTTCTTTGTAGGTGTTCCTTTTGGCGGGCAGAAAGCGCAAGCGGAGTAAGACAGCCAACTACCTCATCTCCAGTGACCCCACCAACCTGTCCAGGGGAGGGGAGAATTTCATCGGAAAGCTGAGGTGCGGCTGCGCTTCTGTGCCCCGACATGGGGTGCTCCACAGACATTCCCCCAGCCTAGGGCATTTCACACTCTGCCATGCATAGGTCTCTCGCGGGCCTTGTCTAGATGACTTTGGGGCATGGGGTGGGGTGGGCTCCTGCATGCCAAAGTCTCCCTTAGGAGATGCAGAGTGTGCAGACCTGACCAATGATATCCCAGAGAAGGGCTGTAGCCTCATAGGGCTGGGCCAGGCCTGTGGCCTTTGTCATTGAGAATTAGCACCTCCCACGTAGTATCTTTTCTAGGGAGGTGTACTGCAGGGTGTGGTGGTGTACACGCCTATAATCCCAGCACTTGGGGAGTAGAAAGTATCCGGAGTTCAAGGTCATTTTTGGCTGAATAAGGAACTTGAGGCCAGCCTGGGCTACATTAGATGCTGTCCAATGGAGGTGGGGTTGGGGTGAGGATGTGCCTCAGTTACTGCACTGGGAGGCAAAGGCAAGCAGAGCTTGGTGAGTTCAAGGCCACCCTAGTCTACACTGTGAGACATTGTCTCAAAAGCAAACAAAAGCGTCAGGGGGTGGTGACACATTCCTTTAATCCCAGCACTCAGGGAGGCAGAGGCAGGTGGATCTCTGTGAGTTCCAGGCCAGCCTGGTCTACAAGGCAAGTCCAGGACAGCCAGGGCTAACAAATAAACCCTGTTTCCATAAACCAAACTAATGCTGGGCGTGGTGGTGCACACCTTTAATCCCAGCACTCAGGGAGGCAGAGGCAGGTGGATCTCTGAGTTTGAGGCCAGCCTGATCTACATAGTGAGTTCCAGGACAGCCAGGGCTACACAGAGAAACCCTGTCTCAAAAAAAACCAAAGAACAACAACCAAACCAAACCAAACCAAAACAAACCAGCCAAATATGATTTCTTTCTTTAAAAAAAAAAAAAGATTTACTTATTTTTGTTTTATGTGCATTGGAGTTTTGCCTGCCGGCATGTCTATGAGGGTGTCAGATCCCCTGGTGTTGGGATTACAGACAGTTGTGAGCTGCCATGTAGGTACTGGGAATTGAACCCGGGTCCTCTGGAAGAACAGCTAATGCTTTTAATCACAGAGCCATCTTTCCAGCCCCAAGATTTCTTTTCTTTTTCTTTTTCTTTCTTTCTTTCTTTCTTTCTTTTTTTTTTTTTTTTGTCATATAAACCAGAGGGGGCCCATAGCTATTCTGAATTGCAGGGGAAAGCTGAGGGCCAGCAAGATAGCAAAGCAGGTGAGTGGCCTTGCCACCAAGCCTGATGACATGAGTTCAATCCCTGGGAGACACATGTTGGAAGGAGAGTACTGAGGCCAGGTGGTGGTGGCACATGCCTGTAATCCCAGCACTCAGGAGGCAGAGGCAGGGGGATCGCTGTGAGTTCGAGGCCAGCCTGGTCTACAAAGCTAGTCCTGGACAGCCAAGGCTACACAGAGAAACCTTGTCTCAAAAAGCCAAAAAAAAAAAAAAAAAAAAGGAGGGACCTGCCTCCTCTGAGCTTCAGTGTGTACACAGCCAACACTCCTACGTTCGCTGAGCCAACTCAACTGAGACAGCCGAGGCTTTCCTAGGGCCATACAGAGGGAGTCAAAATCTGAATGATTTCCTTTATTCTTTTTAAATGTTATTAGTCTGGGTATGGTGTGTGCAGGCACTTGTATGTCCAGTATGGGGTGTTTTGGTTGTTGTTGTTGTTGTTTGTTTGTTTGTCTGTTTTTGTTTTTTGAGACAGGGTTTCTCTGTGTAGACTTGACTGTCCTGGACTCGCTTTGTAGACCAAGCTGGCCTCGAACTCACAGCGATCCCCCTGCTTCTGCCTCCCACCCTGGCTCCAGTATGTTAATGTAGAGATCAAAGAACAGCTTTGTGGGGTCGGCTCTCTTTCTTCCTTTGTGTGGGTCCCAGGGATCAAACCTGGGTCCTCAGGCTGTGCTACAGACACTAGTGACCACTGAGCTGCCCGGCTAGCCTTACTTTTGATTTTTCTTTTTTTCTTTTTTTTTTTTTTGAGACAGGGTCTTATGTAGCCCAGGCTGGTGAGGATGACCTCAGCTGTCGCCACACCTGGCTTTGTTTTTCCTGCTGCTAGAGGTTGAACTCAGGACCTGAGGCATGCAAGAAGTGCTACACCACTAAGCCCCAACAGCCAGACTGTTTCAAAATAACAATGCTATACAGTAATAATAATTTTAAAAGTTCTCCTCTTCAAGGGAAGCCTGGATTAGGTCACATGACCTGCTTAGTTCCAAGTCACACAGTGCCCCTTGCTCTTGTTTGCTTGTTTGGTTTTTGATCTTTCAAGATAGGGTCCTCAGGCTGGAGAGGTGGCTCAGCGGTTAAGAGCACTGGCTGCTCTTCCAGAGGTCCTGAGTTCAATTCCCAGCAACCACACGGTGGCTCACAACCATCTGTAATGAGAGCTGATGCCCTCTTCTGTTGTACAGGCACGTGTGCAGGCAGAACATTGCATGCATAATAAATAAATCTTAAAAAAAAAAAAAAAAAAAAAAGATAGGGTTCCTGTGTAACAGCTCTGGCTGTTCTGGTATTCTGCAGGCCAGGCTGGCCTCAAACTCACAGAGATGCACCTGCCTCTGCCTCCCAAGTGCTGGGATTAAAGGCGTGTGCCACTACTACTGCCCGCTAGCCCTTGCTCTTGAACCAGGAGGTTGCGGGAAGGGTCTTGGGGTGAGGGGTGGTAGGTATACCCTTGCCTTGGCCCAATTTTTGTCCGCACCCTCAGGTCTAACCTCCTGGGCAACCGTTTCACCGTCTTTGACAACGGGCAGAACCCACAGCGAGGTGGAGGTAGGGACGTGGAGAGCCTGCGCCAGGAGCTGGCAGCTGTGGTCTATGTAAGAAGCCACCTTCCTCCCCTGCCCCCTGCCCCCCCCTCACCATGCCAGGCCCTCTTCAGGTAAGATGAAGCCTGATGTCCATCTCTCTGTTTCAGGAAACCAATGTGTTAGGCTTCCGGGGACCACGTCGCATGACGGTCATCATCCCCGGGATGAACTCCGACAACGAGAGGGTCCCTATCCGTCCTCGAAACGTGAGCTCCCCATTTTCCTTCCTATCCTCCCCCCCCCCCACCCTGTCCTTGCTTTCTACTGACCCACTCAACGAAGTCAGGGCCAGAGAGTCAACTTGCCCAAGTGCTTGTCACAGATTCCTTCTGACCACCTGCAGAACGAACTCAGGTTCTCTGTTACCGAACTCATATGGGGGGCATGGTGGCACCCTCCTGTAACCCCCAGAACCTGGGAGGTGGAGGTGGGTGGATCAGTAATTGAAGGGTCATCTCTAGTTACCCATTGAGGGTTCGAAGCCAGCTTGAGCTGCTTGTGACCCTGTCTCAAAGAAATAAACAGGGCCAGAGAGATAGCTCAGCAGCTAAGAGAACATATTTTTCTTTTAGTTTGTTTTTGTTTTGTTTTGTTTTGTTTTTGGGGGGGGGGGTTGTTTTCTGAGGCAGGGTCTTACTATGTAGACCAAGCTGGCGTTGAACTCACAGAGATCTGCCTGCCCTCTGCCTCCTGAGTGCCAGGGTGAGAGGCGTGCGCCACCGCGAAGCAATGTGACCCCTCCCAAAGCTAGAAAACCCGCAGAGAAAGGTAGACTGCCGACAGTGACGATGACAAATGAACAAAGGCTGGGAGATGGCAGAGACGGTGGTTAAGTGTTATGGGAGGGTGGGAGGAGAACAGAGGTGGGCAGCTGAGCCACATGCCTGTCGTGTGCCATGCAGGTTTCAATCCTGGCCTCAGCGATGCAAGGTGGGCGGCCTTTCATGTCTGGGGTCTAGGTTTAGGGGAAATGACATTCGGTGAGGAGAGCCTGTGCAAAGGCCCTGAGACAGAAGGTATCTGGTGAGTTGAGGGTCAGTAAGAGGACCACCATGGCTCTAAAGGTCATGAGGGCTGATTCCAAGGGGCAGAAGGTACCTGTTTTACTGGATTTTTTTTTTTTTTTTTTTTTTCTCTGAAAGAAAGGAGATGTCATCGAAGAGTTTGGGCCCAAGGAAAGGCACTTTAAAGAAACAAAGTTGGAATGTGTGCAGTGTGGGATGAGAGGGAGAGCTAAGTGTCCTGGGCTCTGTAGCTCTTGTAGGCCGGGTGAGCCTGGGGTTGGAGAGACCGATGAGTGGCATGTCCCATGTTCCTGGGTGACTGATGTCACTTTACTCATTTACAGTGAAAAGTAATACGGCTGTCAGCTGCTCGTTCCAGGGAGACCAGGCTGTCATCAGAGGCCAAGCTGGCCAGGAGGCTGAGCTCTGTAGGTTCTGTGGGCCGCACAATTCCTTCTTCTAAGCCCACTCAGTAAGGACCAAGGTCCAAATGTGCCACTGAAGTGCTCAGAGTACTGCCTGGTGGGCTGAGGTGGCTCACCTGGCAGGGTATTCAGCTGGCAGATATGAGAGGCTCTGGGTTCCATCTTAGTGCCGCAAAATCCAGGCATCAGGCACCATGGCGCACTCCTGCAATCCCAGCACTCAGGAGGTAGAGGCAGAAAGATCCGACAGTTAAGGTTATCCTCAGCCACATAGAGAATTTGAGGTCAGCCTGGGCTATATGGGACCCTGAAAAACACACACACACACACACACACACACACACACACACACACACACTAAAAGAGGGCTTGGAGATACCTCTGTCAATAAAGTACCCGCTGCACAAGCACGGGGCCTGCAAGCACATCCCCAGCATCCATGTAAAAGCTACACACAGTGTTGTGTCCCCGTCACCCAGCACTGGACAGGTAGAGAGAGCCGGGTGGATCCCTGAAAGCATTGACCACCCAGCCAAATTCAGTCAACGAGCTCTAGGTTCAGCAGGAGACTAGAAGGTTCTAGAGCACCAGTGACACAAAACTCCGGCTGGGTCCCAGCTGTGCCTTTCTACTCTTTCTCCTCAGCGCTGCTCTCTCTGGCATCTGCTGCTGCCCTGTGTGGGCCCTGCAGTGCGGGCTGAATGTCAGCTGCCTACACTCGCCAGTCCCCTGAGTGAGCCCAGCCACCTCTAACCACCCTTTCTTTGTCGCCTCTCCTTGGGTACCCCAGTCCAGCGATGGGCTGCTGGTTCGCTGGCAGAACAGGGCGCTGGAGAGCCTCATCGAACTGCATAACAAGCCTCCCATCTGGAATGACGGCAGTGGCTCCTACACCCTCAACTTCCAGGGCCGCGTCACCCAGGCCTCAGTCAAGAACTTTCAGATTGTGCACACTGAAGACCGTGAGTAGCTAAGGGCCACCCAGAACTTTCCCATCAACCCCCCCCCCTCCTGCCACCCTTGGGCAGGTGCTGGGACATCCCTATGAATACCATGCTGAAGGATGCAGAGCAGGGGTTAGGGCTCAAGGCCACACAGAGGAAAAGAGTGGGTTAGAACGTATTGGTATCAAGATGGATGTCTTTCCTCCCTGTTTTTCGAGACAGGACTTCTCTGGGTAGCCTTAGCCATCCTGGACTCACTCTGTAGACCAGGCTGGCCTCAAACTCAGTGATCCACCTGCCTCTGCCTCCCGAGTGCTGGGAGCAAAGGCGTGTGCCACCACACCCTGCTTCAAGATAAATTGTCTTAAGACTAGGTCTCACTGTATTGACTTGGCTGTTCTGAAACTCTCTGAGGACCTGGCTGGCCTCAGACTCACAGAGATCCCCCTGTCTTGGCTTCCCCAGTGCAAGGATTAAAGGTGTGACAATCAAAAAGAAAAAAAAAAAAGGTGTGACTGTCTGCCCCACTAAGACAGAGCAGGGATTGTTAGGGTTTGGGTAGCAGCACACACCAGTGTGTGTGTGTGTGTGTGTGTGTGTGTGTGTGTGTGTTCGAGGACAACCCACTGAACTCAGCACTCTCCTTCCATCACTTAAGCTCTGGGAATCAAATTCAGGTCAGCAGGCTTGGCAGCAAGTAGGAAATATGGACCGTGTATTCTAAGTGTCTACAACTTTTTTGTTTGTTTGTTTTTCAAGACATGGTTTCTCTGTGTAGCCCTGGCTGTCCTGGACTTGATTTTTTCAGACCAGGCTGGCCTCAGACTCACAGAGATCCACCTGCCTCTGCCTCCTGAGTGCTGAGATCACAGACATGTGCCACCACACCCAAGGAGTTTTGTTTTTGGTTTTTTTGAGGCAGGGTCTTTCTGTGTAGCCTTGGCTGTCCTGAATTTACTTTGTAGACTAGGCTGGCCTCTGAACTCACAGAGATCTGCCTGCTTCTACCTTGAACTCACAGAGATCTGCCTGCCTCTGCCTCCCAAGTGCTGAGATCACAGACATGTGCCACCACACCCAAAGAGTTTGTTTTTGTTTTTGTTTTTTTAGGCAGGGTTTCTCTGTGTAGCCTTGGCTGTCCTGAATTTACTTTGTAGACCAAGCTGGCCTCTGAACTCACAGAGAGCTGCCTGCTTCTGCCTCCCAAGTGCTGGGATTAAAGGCGTGCACCACTGCACCTTTATATGTGCGCACCTGCATGAATTATGTGTACCTGTGTGCGCAGGTGCCCACAGAGGCCGGAGGGTCCCAGATGCCCTGGAACTGGAGTTGCAGGCAATTGTATGGGTGCTCAGCAACTGTACCTGAGTCCTCTGAAAGAGCAGTACGTGCTGACAACTCACAGACCGCCCTTGAAGACTTACTGAGGGAAAGGAGTGGCCCTCTCAGAAGCTTGGGAAAGAGGTCCCACCAGGAGTGCCACACAAAGGACTCCAGGGTTGGACGATTTGGCCAAAGCTAAGCTATGCCAATCCCCAAACCAGACTTGGGCAGAAGGCTTTGTGTTTTAAGGTGGCTGGCCTGGCCCTCAGAGGGAGTTTTAGGCCAGGACATGTGGGAGAGGTGTAGGAGAAGGATTAGGGGTTCAAGGTTAACCTTGGCTACAGGAAGTTCTGTCTCAGAAGGGATAGGGAAGGCGGGAAGTGGGCGGTGATTAACATTGATTGGAACTGGTAGCTCTGATCAGAACGGGAGAGGCCTGAGTCTTAGGGCAACTGGGTAAAAGAGGGAACACTTGGGGTCTGAACCAGGGTCAAAGGCCGGCCTTACGGACTTGGGGCAAGACTGAGGAATGAGGCCAAAAGACAACAGAAAAGCCGGTGAGGGAAGGGTTCTGGTTGGGGCAAGTTTGACAGGGTCCTGTACTGCTAGATTTCAGGTTTGCTGTAGCCCCTGGCGTCAGCTGATAAGGTGAGGCCCCTGCCCTGTGGACTTGGTGTGACAGACCCTGAACAGGAGGGGCTGGTTGGATGACACAGAAAGAGGAAGGTGGCTGTAGGCTGCCTAGGGGCAGTGACTTGGAGTCAAGGAGAAAGACTTCCCTATGCTGAGGGTTTGTCTACCAATATCGGGTCCGAAGTCACCCCACTCTCATTGTTCACAGCCGACTATATAGTGCTACAGTTCGGCCGCGTGGCTGAGGACGCCTTCACCCTGGACTACCGGTACCCGCTGTGCGCCCTGCAAGCCTTCGCCATCGCCCTCTCCAGCTTCGACGGGAAGCTGGCCTGCGAGTGACCCCACAACCCCTCAGGGCTGGGAAAGCATTCAGTTGGGGCGGGGTAGGGTCCCTCCCCTACAGCTCCCACGGAAGGGCTCACCCCTCTGCCTCTCGGTGACCTCGGCGCATCCTCCAGCCTGGCACCGACCGAGGCGGAGGGGATGGAGATGAACATCTGGTTACACAGCAATGCTTGCCTCGCCTCCTTCTCCCCAGCCACTTCCTTCCAGGGAGCGCGAGTCTGATGATCGAAGCCCCTCCGGGTCTGCTCTGGGGGGCAGGGGGGGCGGCCAGAAACGGGGTCAGGCACCCACATCCCCAATAAAGTTAGTCCCTGGCTAAACGCAGAGGTAGTTCCTGGATGCGTGCACATAAACTCAGGTGCCCATGCTCCCACGTCCCCTTCCCTTGTCGTCACGGGTCCTCTCGAACCTCGGCCAGGAGCGCAGGGTCCTGGGCCCCCCGACTCTCTCGGCAGCAGGGCGGAGATGGAGGGCCCCAGAGGTCCAGGAAGAGGGAGAAAGGGAGAAATTCGAGAAACAAGACACTCGGGGAGAACCAGACAAACCGGGTCCGGGCAAGGCGGAGCCAGGTCTGGGGCCCCCGGAGTGAGGGGCGGGCTCTCAGCGGGAGGGGCGCTGCTGAGGCCTCGGCTGCGGGGGACCCGGGTAGAAGGGTGGGGAGCCGGAGACCCTGTGCTCACTCGGGCGCCACTTGGATGCGCCGGAGGGTTCCTTAGGACCCTCGACACCTCCGGGAGTCCAGCCCAGTGGGCAGAGCTCACTTTTGGCTCCGCCCCAGGCCTGATCCCCAAGATTCAGCGGGGTACCCCAAACCGAATAGCATAGGGGAGGTGGAGACTCTAAGATGGAGAACGAGAAGTGGGGTACGCGGGAAGGTGATCCGCAGTGACGGGCGTTCCTGGGGCTGGGTGGTCAGAGAGACAGCAGGCCCAGGCCCGCCTTAGACCACGCCCCCAAACACCGCCCACCCATGGACCCGCCCAACACTGCTCCCGCCTACCGGACCCGCCCCTCCTGCCCGCAGCCCCCACCCCCCGCCCGGCTCCTCAACACAAACTTTCCGTCCCGCTCGCTCCCTCCTCCGCGCCCAGCACCTCCCGCTCCGGCCGGGCTCATTCCGTACATTCCGGCCATCCCCCTGCCCACGACCCCCCTTCCCGGCCCCCCTCACTACTCCCTTGGGCCCAGCGGAGCGGCCCGGCGGAGCGCCCCCCGGAGCTCGGAGCAGGTAAGCCCGGGGGACGCAACTCGGAGGCCTCGCGCGCAGAGGTGACTGCTCGGGTGGCTTCTGGATGGCGGGGACCCGGGACACTCTAGGGGCTCTGAGTTATTGTCCAGTCTGAGCCCGAGCCCAGGACTTGGGTGCCGGGAAGTTTGGAGGGAAGGGGGGAGACGCTCTCCGGGAAGCCCCGCCCACCCCCCACCTCTCCCCCCCCCCCCTTCCCGCGACCCGAAGGCTGGGAAGAGTGTCCCGGGTGCCCGGGCCTGGCCCCGCCGTGTGCCGGGGTGTGCGCCCGGAGCCGCGGGCTTGGAGTGCCTGCCGCGGGGACTCGTATCCGGGGTGCCCTTTGGACTCCGAGAGCTGGCGGGCCCGGGCTCCACGCAGGCCTTGGCCAGGGCGCGTCGGTGTGCGCGCTACTCGCCGCTGCACTGGGACTCGGCCGGGCTTCGGGAAGCCACACTGTGAGCCCGGAGCGAGTGCGCACCCAAGGGTGGTGGTGGGACGCCTGTCCCGTCCCCTCCAATTCTGCCCGCGTCGGGGCGAGGGCTTCAGAGTCCCAGCTTTGAGCTCCCGGAGCCTTGCTCGGGTCGCGGCTGGATTTGGGGCCTTCCCCTCACTTCTCCCGAGAGCTTGTTAAGGCAATTGAGGGCGGCCGGTCTTCCTTTCCCACTCGAGTTCTCGCCGTTGTCTGTCACGCCTTTATTCCTGCCTGGGAAAGGAGACCCGACTGCTGGTGTGGCTCTGTTTTCTAGCCCCACAGGCCCTGGGGCACTGTCACTGAAGCCCCTCCTCACCACCCCCATCCCTAATAGGGGCCCCCCGATTGAGGGCTTAGATTCTAAACAGCAAGGGGAACAGGGCCTGGGGCCGAGCTTCTCAGGGCCTGTGTCCCTCTGTATCTCGAGCTATCCAGGTAGAGGCAGAACCAGATCAGGCCTGGACTTGCAGCCCAGCCCGGTGGATGGGGGTGGGGTCTGGACACAGCTTTGAGGGGCTGGTGTCCATGGTGGCTCCGTGTACTCGCGCTCCCGGAGATTCCGCCTCAGTGCTGGGGTCTGGGATACCCCAAACACACACACCCCGGCTTCGGGATGCTACCGCCTGGGCCCAGGAGGGAAAACAGGTAGAAGTTGGAAATATAGGGAGACTATGGCTCTGCCCTTTCTAGTTCCCCCCTCCCCCCATCTCCTTGGGAGACTCCCTTCCCCACACCTCTTCGGAGCGGCTGGTCTTCCCTTCCCGCTCACGTCTTCCACATTGTTTTTCGTGGGTTTCACTCCTTCGTGGGAAGGATGGGGGGGTTGTCTACTCACTCCGTGGGCAAAGAATGGGTACAGGACCAGAAACCCCCTCCTCAGGGAGGGGCTGGAAGCCAGGCCTTCCCCACCCCCCAGGGAGGGGACTGTAATTAATGCTAATTAGCACTTTGGGGCTGGGGTTTGTGGAACAGAATGGTCAGTGGCTGGCAGGAAAGCTTTGACTGTGTGTCCACACATAGATGAGTAGTGTGTCTATCCAAAGCACCCAGTCACTGAATTTTCACACCCTAACCCGTTATGCTGGTGGGAGAAAGAAATACACTTGAAGAGACGGCTCCCTCCGTGGAGGTCCGCAGAAAGGTCTCTGGGTCACCAGCTGTGTTGGTGACTCTTTAGAGTGCTCAGAGGTTTGTCCTGGTGGCTGCTGCTGCCTTCAGGCTCCTCCCATTGTGGATGCTGGACTTGGAGGGGTCTGGAGAGGTGAGTGGGTAGCCCCAGATGGTGCAAGGAGGCATGGGGGTGGGGGCAGAGTCTGGGAGGGGTGAGAGGGGACCTGAAGCAAGTGTGATGGGACAGGGAGACTGTGGAGTTGTGGGTGCGTGCCCTTGTAAGTGGGGTTCCGAGGTCATTGGATGGTCCTAGAGCCTTTCAGGGTGCCTAAGGCTCTATGTAGGAGCCTCTGTTGGAACAGAAGCCATCGCCAGTCCTGTCCTCAGTGGATACAAGGAGCGGAGGGTTGGAGGGTGGGGTGAAAGGACTCCCGGCCTGCAGAGTGGCAGAGGGAACCAGGGACTGTGAGGGCCTGACTGCCACAGTGTTCTAACACTCCTAGGAGGTCCCTGTGGGTTGCAGGAGTTGTGGCAGCCCTAGGGTCCCCAGCCCGAGCCTGTCTGGTTAAAGCTGGCGGTCAGCAGTTCACTGTCCTCCCTGCGCTCACTGCTTGCTCCAGACCCTCTAGGGGGGAAGAGAGGGCTAAGGTCAGAGAATGGGGATCCAGATCCCCAAAGCCCCTGGGGTTTCCTAGAGTGTTGATTGTTTCCTGGACTCCCTGCCAGGCCTGAAAGGACAGGAAGTGATAGGGGGGAAATGAGAGAGCAGCTGTGTGTGACTGGGTCTGAGCTTAGGGGATGAGTGTGGGACACACTGTGCAGTGGGAAGGGGCCCAGCCTTTATAACCACATGTGAGAAAAGCCGTCTATGGTGATGTGTGCGCAGGAGCCACTGTGACGCTCTCCAGCGGCGTGGTCATGAGAGAAGCTGAGAACTTGGGCGGGTGAGATGGCTCAGACGGTAGAAGTGTTTGTCTTCAACTGCAGACTTGAGTTCAGTGTCCAGGACCCGCATGGTGCAAAGAGAGAGCCTGTGAGAATCTGTGTGTGTGTGTGTGTGTGTGTGTGTGTGTGTGTGTGTGTGTGTGTGAGAGAGAGAGAGAGAGAGAGAGAGAGAGAGAGAGAGAGAGAGAGAGAGAATGACATTCTTTTTGAGGGGTTTTGGTTTGGTTTTGTTTTTGATTTTTTTCAAGACAGGGTTTCTCTGTGTAGCCTTGGCTGTCCTGGAACTCGCTCTGTAGACCAGGCTGGCCTCGAACTCACAGAGATCCGCCTGCCTCTGCCTCCCTAGTGCTGGGATTAAAGGCGTGTGCCACCACCGCCTGGCTTCGAATGATATTCTGTTGCTGGGTAACACACTGGGGTGGTTGTGAAAAAGATTTATGTGTCTGTGGGCACGCCGGCTGTGTGAGGGCTGTGTGTGATGCTATGTTCTATATGAAGGGGATTCCATGTAACCTGTCAGGCCATGGTGTGGCCACTTCTCTTGTCAGTTGTGAAATGATGTGTGAGGTGGCTTTGGGTTTGTCTGTGTGACTGTTCATGACACTGCACGGGAGCACGATGACAGGATCCTCTGCCACCGATGTGTATGAGGGTGCAGTGTGGAGCTGAGCACAGTATATACACCCTATATGTATGAGATGGCCTGGGAGAGCCAGCCAGAGCCTGTGGCTCCCTGTGTGAGAAACTGGGGTGTGACTGAGAGCGACTCCGTGGGTGGTCACTGTCTCGGCTTGTGTGGGTGACATCCTCAGGGCTATGCCACACAGGGTGTGGGGGCCTGTGACCCCAATGCATGTGACATCTACCTGGAAGACCTTGAAAAAGATACTGTCAAGCTGGGTGTGACCAGGTTCTAGCACAACCAGAGATACTTTGTCTCAAAAATCAAAGTAGAAACCTTAAGAGAGAAGCTATAGAAGCCAGGACCACCTGGGCTGCAAAGTGAGCGCAGCCGGATCCCATGAGGGATTTTTTTTTTCTCACTTGAAGTTCTCGACACATGGGAGGCTGAGGTGTTAGGATAGTAAGTTCAAGGCCAGCTAGAGCTACAAAGTGAGACTTTATATCAGAACCCAGTAAGGAAAAAAAAAAGTAGTTAAAATGATACATTTGTATCATAAATATACAAAACCCTAACCTGAATCTTTCCTCCTCTCTGTAAACCCCAACACTTGGGAGGACCACAAGTTCCAGTATAGCCTGCGTTCCTGCAGTGAAGACCCTCTTTATAAGAAAGGGTGGCGGGCTCAGTGAGATGGCTCGGCAGGGAAGGGTGCTTGTTGCCAAGCCTAAGGACCAGAGTTCAATTCTCAGCACCTATGTGCTGGAAGGAGGGACTTGTCTCCCACCAGTTTGTCCCCTGACCTCCACACAGTGGCCTCTCCGTGGTCATACCCACACACATGAGTAAATGATAAAACTGTGAATATATATCTATACATTTTTTTTTAAACGGGGGGGGGGGGCTAGCTGGGCGTGGTGGAGCGCGCCTTTAATCCCAACACTCGGGAGGCAGAGGCAAGTGGATGGCTGTGAGTTCGAGGCCAGCCTGGTCTACAAAGCGAGTCTAGGACAGCCAGCCCTGTTACCACAGAGAAACCCTGTCTGGAAAAAACAAAACCAAAATAAAAAAAACCCAACACCACCACCAAACCAGGAGGCTACAGCGTACTTCAGCTGTGCCTCCATTGAGAGGATTTGCAGGGACACTGACTCAGAAGGCTTTGCTTACTGCTGGGAGTCCAGTGGGTGACCTGGGTGGGGTAGATAGGGACTTTGTGAGAGCCCAGTTTCCCAGGTTATCCCTCCGTCTGTTCCCACTGTGTCTCTGAGGTTCCCTCAACACATAGACCCTGGAGACGGCTTGGGATTCATCCTGGGGCTGGTCAGTTCAGTCTGGAGGAGCCCAGGCCGGCGGAGGGGCCGGGGCGTGGGGGGGGGATGTCTCTGAGGAGGGGTCTGTTTCCAGCCGGGGCTCCTAGAGGTTGGGGAGAGGGGTGGGGACCATGGTTCTCAAATTGGAAGCACATTAGTGTGCGGGAGAGGGGAGGCCCCGCCCCCACCAGTGGGCCTGTAAATTACTCCCTCCTGTGGAGAAAGGGAGAGGGTCCTCCCTCCCCAGCCTGGCAGGGTGTGGCTACTTGGCTAGTCCCTCCCGGGTCCTTAGACTGGAGGTGGGGAAGGCATAGAGCGTCCCTCCCCCTTCCCCCTTCCCCCTGGCCCATTCTGGTCCCAACCAGAACTTGGCCACTTGAAGGGTGGGAGCCTCTGGCAGCTGGAGAACAGCTGGCTGCGGTGGGGGTGGGGTAGAGGAAAGCAAGGCTAGGGGGGTGGGGAGGCCCCGCGGGGTGGAGCGCAGGAGGGCCCACTGATATGCCCTCATTGGGGTTATTGTTCCAGGAAGCACTTGGGGGACCCAGGTCTCTGGAGGCCAGGTAGCTGCTGGCCGCAGGGCCAGCACCCCTCAGCTTCTGCACCCCTGGGAAACAGCAAAGTGCCACCTGACAACGCTTGCCGTCTCTGCTGTGCGCCCACCAGGGCACCAGCTCCCCCCGGGAGCCTTCGCCCAAGCTTGGCTTAACCTCCTTCAGAGGGACCCCCTGGGGTGGTGGTCTGGAGAGGCCAGGGCCTTCGCAGCCGCCCAATTCCTGCCTCCACTGAGAGCTGTCTGGCCAGTTCTGCCCGAAGAACTGGCCCCGGGGCTGGGAGTGGGCAGCCAAGGCTCTTATCTCCTCGGGCCTTCTGGTCCCCTTCCTCATCACTGGCCAGAGGCACCTTCTGACTCCTCAGGCTGAAGGGTATGGCGAACGGGAGGAGGCAGGTGTGACTGGCCTGCCGGCTAAGGGAGAGACCACGGGGGGGGGGGGGGAAACTCTGGCTTGAGGGAGAGGGTCTGTGGGGGGAGGAGCTGAGCCAGGCCCACCCCGCCTCTCCCCCCTCCCTTCTCTCTCTCCGCGTTCTGTCCCTTGCTCAGCACTAGCTCACAGCCCCTTACTTCCTCCTGCGGTGTCCCTATGGGTCCCACCTCCTTAGCTGGGTGTCCTGAGCCCATCCCTGTGTCTTTGCTGGGTGTGGGTGGGTTACCCTCCCTCCTCCCACCCTAGATGGGGGTCCCTGCCTGGGGAGCGGGCTGTCTGGCACCTGCGCTCTCTGTTCCCTCCCAAGTTCACTCTTGTCTGACTCCTGCTGGGTGACTCCTGGGACCCTGTGGTCCTTTCCTCTGGGCACATTTACTCCCTGGCCCTCTGTTCTTCTCAGAACACGGCCTACAGGTGGAGGTTGTCTCTGGGGGGCGTTCATGGCTCTCACCCACCTGCCCCAGTAAGGCAGCCCCTGGGGGACTTGGGGGTGAGCACCCACACTCTGGCTGTGTCGTCATTTACCCACCATAATAACCCTGGAAGGGCAGCTGTGATCACCTCTGTAGCCTCCCACTCCTCCTGAGGGATGTCTCTTTGGAATGGCCCCAGCATTGCACGTATGTGCTGCTGTGTGAGGCTGTTTTAGGGGTGCCATTTATGCCACTTGTGTGGGCCCAGGAGCCATGTAGGGTATGTATTTTAGGGTCCCTACTTTTTGACACCCCCCATGCCCTTTCCCCTCCCCAGCTATCCGAGATCCCAGCCAGGGGCTGCCCCATCCCCCAGTCTGTCCCAGCTCCCCGCGCTGCTCTGTTCGCCATATTTGGCCACATGCTCCCTCAGGAGGCGGGGCAGGACTGACATCACCCAGGAGGGGGGGCACGGCCTGGATGAGGGGGAGCAGCCAGAGACTTGGGGGAGGCCAGAAAGTTTCCTCAGAAGTCAGGCTGCCAGTCCGCGACCCCCCCCCCCCCCCCCCCGCCATGCACTGAGTCTGGCTGTACCATCGGAGGCTGTGGGCCTTCAGGCTGGTCTGACTGCTCTGTTCACCGTCAGATCATACCTGGGGAGGCTAACTGCTCCCCCATTGCCCCCCTCCCCCAGCTAGCACAGTACCATGCCCAGGTTCTTCTGATCTTGAGGTGAAGGAGAGGCTCCAACAGAAGTGACTGACTCTTGCTGCCCACTGGCTACAGAGAACCAGAGAGAGATACTCTTGGGTGTCGCAGAAGCCACCAGAATGGCTGGTCTTGTGTAGTGGTGTGGGGCCTTTAAAATTGTTACAGCCGCTGGAGCAGAGGGGGCATAGTGGCCTAGACCTCCTTTTCCTATCCAGGCGGTGGGTTTCACTGCTTTTTCTTGCCTACGTGAGCAGCGGGGGGCCTCTCTTCTCCCCTTGAACCCTGGCCCCCATCTCTGCCACCAGCCAGTTACTCTGTTCGAAACCCAGTTCTGTCAGTTACTTGCCGTGTGTCCCTTGAGGAAGTTGTTTAACTTCTCTGTTCCTTGGCTTTTCTCATGCACAAAGTAGGATTAATAATAGTACCCCAGCACACCTTTAATCCCAGCACTTGAGAGGCAGAGGCAGGTGGATCTCTGTGAGTTCAAGGCCAGCCTGGTCTATAAAGCGAGTCCAGGACAGGCAGGGCTACACAGAGAAACCCTGTCTCAAAAAACCAAAAACCAAAACCAACCAACCAACCAAACAAAAATAAAATAAAATATAATAATAATAATAATAGTAATAATAATAATAATAATAAATACTAATACCCCAAAGGATTACTATGAAAATTGGGTGAGTCATTGTACAAAATCCCCAAACTGTGCCTGGCATATGGCAGGTTCCACTGCTAGAAATATTAAGTCTAAACCTGATGTCTAGAACTATGTGCAGGTGCATCTATATGCCTGATATTCCGCCTGGGAGGCCGAGGCAGGTGGGATGGCCAGCTACTGTCTCTAATATAAGATACATAAAATGAACTCCGAGCTTAACATTAGTTCAGGCAGCATTCTTCTGTTTTGGTTTTTGAGGCAGCCCCTCTGTACGCTTGTTTGCCCAGAGCAAAGTTCATCAAGAGCCCCCAGAATTCTGGCTTCAGATTCTGGTATTGTGGGGTTGCTGGAGGTGTGAGATGCGTCGGGGCTGTTTGTGGGGCACAGAAAGGGTACCCCTCCATTCACAGCTATGTAGGCCAGGCCAGGGCTGCTGTGGGGTGGAGGAGGCATGAGAACAGGAAGTAGATGGAGACTGGACAGGCAGAGCCGGGCTGCTGGCTGCACCTCTTGCTGGCCTGAGCGTGGCCACTCCCAGGGCAGCGCCTGGCCCATGCTGAGGTCCTCTGTGCAGAAGGTGAGAGAGCAGTCTCCTGTCACAGCAGGGCTGCCCTGAAAGCCCTGGCTGGAGCTCTTCAGAGCTCCCCGGGCAGCCGAGGCCTCTGCACTCTTGCTATGAGTAAACACCCTCCATGTCTGCCTGTGTAGAGGCTGACCAGATAGGTATGCATGTGCCCTGTGGGGGCAGCCCTCACGTAACCCAGGCTGGGCTCAGTTTGCTGGGAATGCCCTTGAACTTCTGCCGTGAACCCCAGGCATCTCAGAAGGTTTTTGTTTGTTTGTTTGGTTGGTTGGTTGGTTTTTCGAGACAGGGTTTCTCTGTGTAGCCTTGGTCATCCTGGACTTGCTTTGTAGACCAGGCTGGCCTGGAACTCACAGCGATCTGCCTGCCTCTGCCTCCCGAGTGCTGGGATTAAAGGCGTGCGCCACCATGCCCGGTTTTTGCATCTCAGAAGGTTTTTAAGCTGTGTTTGAGTCAGGGTCTTCCAGTGCAGTCCAGACTGAACGTTGAACTTTGCAGCCCTCCTGGCTTGGCCTCCCAAGTGTGCAGCACCTGTTGATTGCACTATGGTAGTCTGAGATCAAGGAGATTTCTCCTCCGTTACTTTTTGTTTCTTATTTTGTTTATTTGGTGTTTTGAGACAGGGTTTCTCTGTGTAACAGCTCTAGCTGTCCTGGAACTCACTCTGTAGACCAGGCTAGCCTTGAACTCACAGAAATCTGTCTGCCTCTGCCTTCCAAGTGCTGGGATTACAAGCATGCACCACCACCTTCCGGAGGTTTTGTTTTTGCTTTGTAATTTAAAAAAATTTTTTTACTTAATTTTAACTTATGTGTGAGGGTGTCAGATCTTAGAGTTACAGACAGTTGTCAGCTGCCGTGTGGGTACTGGGAATTGAACCCGGGTCCTTTGGAAGAGCAGGCAGTGCTCTTAACCACTGAGCCATCTCTCCAGCCCCGTTTTTGTAATTTTTTGAGACAGGGCTTCTCTGCAGCCCTGGCTGTCCTTGGACTCACTTTGTAGATGAGGCTGGCTTTGAGTTCACGGTGCTCCACCTGCCTCTGCCTCCCAGAGTGCTGGGATTACAAGCATACGCCACTGCCCCCAGCTTTTAATTTATTCTTATTTCATGTGCACTGGTGTTTTGCCTGCATGTCTGTGTGACGGGTGTCAGATCCCCTGTAACTGGACTTAGAGACAGTCATGAGGGGCCATGTGAGTGCTGGGAGTTGAACCCTTGTCCTCTGAAAGAGCAGACAGTGCTTTTTAACTGTTGAACCATCTCTCCAGGTCCGTTTTTACCTTTTTCATTACAATGTGTGCGTGTGCGTGTGTGTCTGTGCCTGTGTGTGGCAGTCAGGGACAGCTTGCAGGGGTCGGCTCTCTCCGCCCTCGGTGTGGCTCCTACACACTCATCAGGCAGATGCTCTTACTAGCTGACCCATCTTGTCGCCCCCTCTCTTTTGTGGGGGACAAGAAAGGTAAAGGTGTCATTGTACTTCAGGCTGGCCCGCCCAGAACCCCAGAAGTCCTGTGTGGTAGGGGAGGCTGAACTCCTCCTGATCCTCCTGCCTCAGCCATCCAGCACTGGGATCACAGGAGTGCGTCACCACAGCCAGCACCAGTATTATTATTTTTTGGTGTTTCCAGCCTGGCTTTTAAAATAAATTTTGTTAATTTTTGGTTTGGGTTTTGTTTGTTTCTGGGACAGGGTTTTTCTGTGTAGCCTTGGCTGTTCTGGGCTTGCTGTAGATCTGGCTGGCCTTGAACTCATAGCTAGCCGCTTGCCTCTGCCTCCAGAGTGCTGGGATTACAGGTGTCCACCACCACACCTGGCCTCCAGCCTTGTTTTTTTAACCCTTGTAATGCAAGCAGATCTTTTTAGTCTTAAAACAGGTTTGTTTTTTATTTTTGTGTATGTGTGGTATGCAGTTACCTGATAGGGCCAGAGGTTGGTAGCTGTTGGACATGGGTGTTGGGAATAGAACTGGGGCCCTCTGCTTTTTTGGGGAAGATTTGTTTTATGCATGAATGCTCTGTCTGCATGGGCACCTGCAGGCCAGAAGAGGCATCAGACCCCAGTGTAGATGGTTGTGAGCCACCATGTGGTTGCTGGGAATTGAACTCAGGACCTCTGGAAGGGCAGACAGTGCTCTTAACCTGTGAGCCATCTCTCCAGCCGGGGACCCTCGACTCTTAACCATCTTCACCAGTTCTCCCTTCCTGGAGATGGTTTTGACTTTTTATTGAACCCCTGCACAGAGAGGGACACTAACCCATCCAGGTCACACAGCTCTAAACAGGCTTAACCTCAGCTCCATCCAGCCTGGATCAGCGGTCCCTGGTGTGGGGAGCACTGAGTGTGGCCCCCGGGATGGGGAAAGCGTGCCGTAACCCTTGGCATCTGCTTGCCTAGGCACAGGCTATCCAGGGGGCTCAGGCCCAGAGCCCAGAGCAACCAGCACAATAGCGGCCAACAGCTGGACCAACAACAGCAGTCCCGGGGAGGCCCGGGAAGATGGGTCCGAAGGCCTGGACAAGGGGTTGGACAACGATGCCGAGGGAGTGTGGAGCCCGGACATCGAACAGAGCTTCCAGGAGGCCCTGGCCATCTACCCGCCCTGCGGCCGGCGCAAGATCATCCTGTCAGATGAGGGAAAGATGTACGGTGAGTGTGGCTGGCAGGGGTGGGCGGGGCCCCACCCGCTGGCCCCGCCCCCTGCTCTTCTGTCCCCTGCCAGACCGGTTGGTTGGGGGAACCCTGGCCGCCTGCCCGGCGGGCGAGTCTGGGCGCGCTCTGGCTGCGTGTGTCTGGGGCCTCCTCCAGCTGCACCTCGCAAACAGGCCTGCCGCAGCCCACACGCACCCCGCCTCTCCCTAGCCCTGCCGGCTGGAGGTTTCGGGGTGACTCAGGGGGTCTGGAAAACTGGGTCAGTCCAGGGAAATGCCAGCCCCACTGGCTGGACAGGCCAGTCCTTAATGCCTGAACCCCACTCTTGAGACAGAAGGATGTTCTAGGGGTGCTTCCACTGGGTGAGGCCGCCTGCCCACGTTGCACCCTCAACAATGGCAGGGCAGGACTATTTTTAGACAAGGGGATGGCGGGGCAGGGAGGAGCAGTGGGGCTCTGTTCTGTCATCGCGGAGGAATTTGGGGAATGTGGCAGTTCTGGGGAGGCCAAGAGGTTGGGGGGCTGAGCACACACCCTGGATGCTGACATACACCCTGTGGTATGTCTAGACAGCACCCATCTTGCACAGCCTACTCCCCAAGAGGGTCTCTGGTGCTGATTAGAGATGATTGGGCAATGCCATATGGGTGAGGGACACACCTTGACTCAAGCTGTCAGAGATAAGCGGCATATCAGAGATCTCCTGTCTTCCTTCACCAGAGAATGGACAGGGCTTGTCCAGGGTCCCCCATGACCAGGGTGAAGCCAGACAAAACTGCTCACAGATAGGGGACACGTGGGCTGAGACCCGCACCCCACCCCACCCCCACCCCAGCAAGGCTGGCAGAGAGTGATGGCCACGTTGACTAGGAAACCTGTCAAGGTGTTGCTTTTTCTGTAGGCCTTGCCCTCCCCCAAGTCCTGAGGGTTGGGGTGTCCAGCCCCCCAGTTCTGCCCTGGTCCTCACTGGCTTCTGCCCTCTGTCTCTCTTCCTCTGACTAGGTCGAAATGAGCTGATTGCCCGCTACATCAAGTTGAGGACTGGAAAGACCAGGACGAGAAAGCAGGTAGGGAGATGGCCCTGACCCCTGCCGCCCCATCCATGCGTGTCTTGGGTTTAGTCCAGAGTGCCTGCTAGACAGTCAGGAAGGTGGACATTTGCCTAGTGGAATGGAATAGCGAAACAGCTAGTGCTGGCCTGCTGGAGGGTAGCCTGGAGGAAGGATGCCAGGAACTGCCTGTGGCAGGTGTGGGAGTCAAGTTTCAGATCAGGCATGGTAGCAATCCCTCCGCTGCACTTGTGTTAGCCCACACCATGAAGCTGCCAGGTGACGTGGTAGTTGACATCATATAGCCTACCTGTGACTTAGGTTCCCGTTGCTGTGGTAAAGACCCTGACCAATGGTGGCGCACGCCTTTGATCCCAGCACTCGGGAGGCAGAGGCAAGGGGATCGCTGTGAGTTCGAGGCCAGCCTGGTCTACAAAGTGAGTCCAGGACAGCCAAGGCTACACAGAGAAACCCTGTCTCGAAAAACCAAAAAAAAAAAAAAAAAAAACAAAACAAAAAAAAAGACCCTGACCAAAACCAGCTTGGGAAGGCAAGGCTCTGTTTCACCTTACACTTCCAGAAAACAGCCCACCACCCAGGGAAGTCAGGGCAGGAACCCGGAGGCAGGAGCTGAAGTACAGGAGGGGTGGGTGCTTCCTGCGGCCTTTGCCTGCTGGTTTCCCTGGGGGGCAGAACCGTCCAGAAAGGGCTGGTCCATCCCACATCAATCAAGAAAATGCATCACAGGCTTGTCCATGGGCCAGGCTGATGGGGGTGTTTTTTTTCTCAAGTGAGGTTCCCTCTTCCTAAATGACTCTTAGCTTGTGTCAAGTTGACATCAAACTGGGAAAGGAGGGGTTACTGCCTCCTGTTGTGTCACTGAGCCAGGAGAAGATGGAGTCTGCATTGGTCCCGGAGACCTAGCCTACTGGAGCAGGAGAAAGGGAGTGGGGAATCAGAGTGGAGGCGGCTGTGGGGGACGGAGCCACCCACCCCCCAGAAGCTGCCAGGGCACTGGGTCTGGGAAGCCAACCAGGAGGTAGAAGCCCAGACTGCATTCACTGTGCTGGGGTTGGAGGGGGTGTGTGACAGCCTTCCTTCTGGGTGACCAGGCAGAGGGGAACAAGTTGGAGGAGTTGGATCTGGGGGCGGGGCAAGGAAATGGGTGGACTCAATGCCCCGCCCAGCCCTTCCAGGGCTCGGGATTCAATCTCCAGTCCTCTTCCCCAGAGCGCTGGCGCCACTTGCCCTAAGGGGAGGCTCCCTGCCCAGAGTGGGCATTTAGTGATGCTAGCCCTTGGCGGCCCAGGGAGTCCCTATGGCAAACTCTTGTGACAGTCCTCGGAACTTCAGGCGGTGGTGGCTCACGCCTTTAATCCCAGCACTCGGGAGGCAGAGGCAGTCAGGGATCACTGAGTTCGAGGCTAGCCTGGTGTATAAAGTGAGTCCAGGACAGCCAAGGCTACACAGAGGAAACCTGTATCGAAAGACAAAAGAACCCCAAACTCCGTCATAGAGTGGCACATGGCTGTAATCCCAATGCTTGAGTGTGAGGCTCCAGAGCAAGGCCCCCGTCTCAATCCCGACCACCAGACAATGCGGTCTGATGTTCCAATAATCTGTTCTACCCGGGGCGAAGTTTGTTTCCCAGTCTTGGCTCCTTGGCAACTGTAAATTGATACGTGACCACCTAAAGCAGTAAGCACAGCTGCTGCCACCACTGCCACACGCATAGTCTCGGGAACCTTCTGGTCAGCCCTGGGATGGGGCAGAGGGTCTTTAGGTTCAGACTCTGAATCAAACCCATGCTGTCCAAAGCTTGGGCACATATCCTGGCTCATTCTGACTCCTCATTGCACCTACTCCTGGCTAGGCTCTCCGCATAGGGCGAGCCAGCCATCTGGGGACTGGCGCCCATATCTCCATCACTTGTAGCAGTGGGACACCCTCCCCCCCGCCCATTGAACTATGTAGCCCAGGCTGGCTCCCCTCTACCTCCTAAGTGCTAGGGATCGAAGGTGTGTCCCATCGCGCCTGGAACAATGCCTTCATACTGTTGGGAGTGAGCCCCTGTGACTTGCAGCTGTTTGAGCTGGCCTTGGGGAGGTGGTCCCCAGTGCCAAGGTGCTGAAGCAATCATGGGAGAAGAGCGTGGAGACAAAGCCAGTGGTCCCCAGAGTCATGCAGCCTGGGTTTGAACACTAGCTCTGCCTCTGGCTGTGGGACCCTGGATATATAGCTGAGGCTTCTGGGCTTTGATGGGGTCATCTGTAAGTCAGAGGTCAGTGTTTGGCGACTGTCAGCATTGTCACAGCATCAGGTGGGACTCCAGGGGCCCAGCTAGGGGGGGTGTTACTGGGTTCTGTGGGCATTAACCTCATGGTTTCATTCAGAGCAAGAACAGCTCCTCTATGGGAATAAGACCCTCTCAGTGGTTAAGAGCACTGGCTGCTCTCGCAGAGGACTCAGGTTCGATTCCCAGCACCCACACGGCATCTCATAACTGTTTGTAACTGCAGTCCTGAGGGAATCAAGGCAAAACACCAATGTAAATAAAAATAATTAAATCTAGGGCCGGGCGTGGTGGCGCACGCCTTTAATCCCAGCACTCGGGAGGCAGAGGCAGGCGGATCGCTGTGAGTTCGAGGCCAGCCTGGTCTACAAAGTGAGTCCAGGATAGCCAAGGCTACACAGAGAGACCCTATCTCAAAATAAATAAATAAATAAATCTTAAAAAAAAAAAAAAAAAAAAGCCGGGCGTGGTGGCGCACGCCTTTAATCCCAGCACTCGGGAGGCAGAGGCAGGCGAATCGCTGTGAGTTCGAGGCCAGCCTGGTCTACAAAGTGAGTCCAGGATGGCCAAGGCTACACAGAGAGACCCTGTCTCGAAAAACCAAAAAAAAAAAAAAAAGCAGCCAGGGGTGGTGGCCGAGGTAGGTGGATCTTTGTGAGTTCAAGGCCAGCCTGGTCTACAAGCGAGTCCAGGGGAGCCAAGACTACACAGAGAAACCTTGTCTCGAAAAGCCAAGAAATAAACAACAAAAACAAAACTTTCAAAGCAAGCCCCACAGCAACTTCCGTAGGGCAGCCTTGATGGCTTGTGAGTCCTGTACCCCATGGTGTCTTCCTGACCATGCCAGGGCTGTCACACAGGCTGGTCACTGTTGGCCTGGGTTTAGCTCAGCTTTGGTCTTTGGGTGTGCAAGGGGCAGGTTGCTGGGAAAGCAGCCTTCAAAGAAGATCCCCAGGCATGCCTGTCTGGTGCAGCAGCTGAGGGAGGAAGGCAGGCAAGGCCGGGTTGAGAGTCAGGGGAGACAGGCCAGTGGAGAGGCCTGTGATAGAAGCTGTGGCGCATGCTTTTAATCCCAGCACTGGGGAGTCAGAGGCAGATGGATCTCTGTGAGTTCCAGGCCAGCCTGGCCTATATAGTATGTTCCAGCCAAGGCTACATAGTGAGATCCCGTCTTTTTAAAAAAAAAAAAAAAGCTGGGCGTGGTGGCGCATGCCTTTAATCCCAGCACTCGGGAGGCAGAGGCAGGCAGATCGATGTGAGTTTGAGGCCGGCCTGGTCTACAAAGTGACTACAGGACAACCAAGGCTACACAGAGACCCCTTGTCTTGAAAAACAAACAAACAAACAAAAGAGTGGCTGTGGCTTCAGTAAGCAGCCCTGTCTTGCCTGTGTGGTATTCTCAGAGTTGAGGACTCCATGAGGGAAACGATGTAGCCTTTGGGGCAGGTGCATCCCTCGCCTGAGCATAGAGCTCACAGGCTGGGCCTCTGGTCCATCAACAACCTACACAACATGGCATGGTGGGCCTTGAGGCCAAGGAGAAACAGAACGGGCAGTCCCAACAGGTGTGTGCTCACTGAGACCTTGGCCCCCAGAGATGAGAGCTGGATGCTAGCTCCGCCTTGGCCGTCCTGGCTGTGTCTCCTCACCATCTGTATTTTTCTTTGTGGCGGGGCACGGGGCACCTCATAGGTGTCCAGCCACATACAGGTTCTAGCTCGGAAGAAGGTTCGGGAATACCAGGTTGGCATCAAGGTATGTCGGGTGCCTGGCAGGGCCTCTGGCCCTTCCCGGGCCTCCTCCGTGGTGCCTCGCCTGTTCTGCACGCTGTAGGCCTCTGCCTCAGTCGGCCCTCCAGCCCTCTATACCTTTCTGGCCTGAGCTCTGTTCTTGCCTCTCTCTTCTGTCCTTGGATCTTTCTTTCTCTGCAGGTCTCTAGTCACTTGCAGGTCCTAGCCAGGAGGAAATCTCGGGAGAGTCAGTCCAGGCTGAAGGTATGGGCCCCTGCCACTTGGCCCAGCACAGGGCTGAGGGACCGAGAGGGTCTGAGACACACAAGTGACAGCAGTTAAGTTCAAAAGCTCCTAGGTGCCCAATATGGTGGCACTTTAACCCCTGCACTCAGGCAGAAGCAGGCAGATTTGAGTTCCAGGACAGCCAGGGCTACAGAGTGAGACGCTTGTCTCAGGAACAGAACAAAAATAGGCGGTCAAGCTTCACAGGCCACAGGCCCGGGGACTGGACAAGCAGGTGGCCAACGGCTGAGGCCAGCTTCTGAGGACTGCTCAAGCCTGCCTCTCCTCTGTTCCCCTTGCTCTTTTTTCCTGACTGTTGCTTGCTAATGGCCTGGGGACTTGAGGGAAGCTATGAATGATGGGTATTGGCTGGCAGCTCAGTGAGGGAGGGATGACAGTTACTGGCTGAGAGCTTCAGTCTGGGGTTCTGGGTCTGCCCCCCATTTTTCCTGCCTCTAAGTCCCCAAAGCCTATGGCACAATTCTAGGAGGGATGGACAGACCCATGGTCCTTTTTTTTTTTTTTTTTTTACCTCCATCATCCACTCTTTGCCAGGGCACCCCCTGGGTGGCATGGGATAGGGAGGGAATCCAGCCGCCTTTTGGCTGCCCTGGGAACTAACAGCCAGAGCATGAGGTAGAAGTAGCGGGAGGTTGCAAAAATACATGTCCCCTCCCCCACAGAGCCCTCCCTGCATCTTCTAATCCTCTGTCCCTTTCTCCTTCACAGGCCATGAACCTGGTAAGTAACCGAGTACCCCTGGGGAGGGCTTGAGAGCACTTGGGTGACAGGGGCAGTGAGGTGGCACAGTGGTGAAGTGCTGCTCAACCAAGCCAAAGCCCCTGAAGTTGTGAACTGAGTTTGGTTTTGTAGAAAAGTCACGGGTGATTGTGAGTATCTGGGCAGAACATGCAGTTTGTCTTTGCAGACACTTAATGTCCCATGTAAAGGACTCGGGCACCCAGCATTTCAGTGTTATGAGGGAGATCCTGGACCAATCCCCACAAAGTTTGCAAGGGACCGCCGTGGCGGGAGGGGGACACAGAATAAAACAGTGTTTCACACTGTGGCCTGTGCCCAGAAAGGAGACTGGAGCCCAGAGAGGGTAGACACTACTGAACCCACACAGTAGAGCTGGAGCTAGGATTCCTACCTGAAGGGCCTGGCCGTGGCCTGATGTGACCACTATCCATCCCGCAGGACCAGGTCTCCAAGGACAAAGCTCTCCAGAGCATGGCGTCCATGTCATCTGCACAGATCGTCTCCGCCAGCGTCCTGCAGAACAAGTTCAGCCCACCCTCCCCTCTGCCCCAGGCTGTCTTCCCCACCTCCTCAAGGGTATGGGGGCGCTGGGCTTGGGGCTGGGGTGGGCTGGGATGTGGCAAGGGCTTCTGGGTACTGAGGCCCTAGCTTTGTTCACAGTTCTGGGGCAGCCCCTCTCTGCTAGGACAACAGCCTGGACCTTCTCAGGAGTAAGTATTGCCGGTGTCTTCCATGCGTCCACTCCCCTCTTCCCTTCCTGAACCCCATCTCTCTCGGACAGCCACACGGAAGATGATCTTTTGTGGAGGGGAGGGGAGCATAGCCATCAGCTGTGGGATGCAGCCAGGCGCCCTCAGAGTTGAGAACGCAGCTGGAGGGGGAGGGCCTGGGGCAGGTGAAAGGTACCCGCAGTGAGGACCTCTAACCTGCTTACTGTCTGCAGCATCAAGCCCTTTGTACAGCCTGCCTACCCCATCCAGCCTCCCCTGCCTCCAACACTCAACAGTAAGTGTCCCACCAGGCCCTCCAGTGCCTGGTGCCTCTGTTTTCTGCCCTTCCATTTGGGACCTACCTGTGTACTAGTACTGGGTTGGGTGGCAGCGGTAGGGCTTTGAGAAGTTTCTATTCTCTGAGGGGGGGTAGAGACACCAAAATCCTCCTGTAATTCCACCCTAGGGGGTTGCAGCTTTGCCTTCTGTGTAAACACACATTAGTAGTGGCACACAAAACCAACCATCCCGTGACTTCTAAAGGACCACCTCCTTGACGCGTAGGCTGTGCACTGCACACCACCACCCAGTGTGAGCCAAGGTGCAGCCTACGCGTGGGCAGATGAGCTAAGGCTTGTCCTTTTAGGTTATGAGTCCCTGGCCCCGCTGCCCCCAGCCACTGCCTCCACTGCCTCTGTGCCTGCGTGGCAGGACCGCACCATCGCCTCCTCCCGACTACGCCTCCTGGAGTATTCTGCCTTCATGGAGGTGCAACGGGACCCCGACACGGTAATGTGGGGGTGGTGGAGACACTGGCCTGGGATCCAGCCTTCAGCTTAGGGTCCTTCCTAGCCGTTGGGGGTCCTTGGGCCTGCGGGCTCAACCCCTGCAGGCTGACCCTGGTTCGGCCCTCCCCACAGTACAGCAAACACCTGTTTGTGCACATCGGCCAGACGAACCCTGCCTTCTCAGACCCGCCCCTGGAGGCGGTGGACGTACGCCAGATCTACGACAAGTTCCCCGAGAAGAAGGGGGGGCTGAAGGAACTCTACGAGAAGGGGCCCCCGAACGCCTTCTTCCTTGTCAAGTTCTGGGTGAGGCCTCCTCTTAACCCGAGCCGGGCAGCTCGCCCAGCTCCCTGCCCCCGCTCTCCCCCATGACCAGTGCGCCCCTGGGAGGGACCTGCAGGCCGCTGGGTAGGTGGGGGAGCGGGAGGCTTTAGCCTCCAGCCCCTGCAGCGCTTGGTGCCCTCCCACAGGCTGACCTCAACAGCACAGTTCAGGAAGGCCCGGGGGCCTTCTACGGGGTCAGCTCGCAGTACAGCTCGGCGGACAGCATGACCATCAGCGTCTCCACCAAGGTGTGCTCCTTCGGCAAGCAGGTGGTAGAGAAAGTGGAGGTGAGCAGAGGCCTGGGGGCGGGGGGTGGTGAGTGGCAGGCACAGGCGGGCCTGTGACACCCGGTGGCGTCCCCCACCCCACAGACAGAGTATGCCCGCCTGGAGAACGGCCGTTTCGTGTACCGCATCCACCGCTCACCCATGTGCGAATACATGATTAACTTCATCCACAAGCTCAAGCACCTGCCGGAGAAGTACATGATGAACAGCGTGTTGGAGAACTTCACCATCCTGCAGGTGCGAGGCCCGGCAGGGAGCAGGCCAGCCTGGAGAGGCCCAGCCCGCCCAGCCCCTGCTCGGCTGAGTCCCTGGGTCTCTTCCTCCCTGACCCCACAGGTCGTCACAAGTCGGGACTCCCAGGAGACTCTGCTTGTCATTGCTTTCGTCTTCGAAGTCTCCACCAGCGAGCATGGGGCACAGCACCATGTCTACAAGCTCGTCAGAGACTAGTGCGCCCCTGATGGGCATCTTCCACACACCTGCCTGCCTGGCCTCCCGGGTGTGGGTTGGGAGGCTCGCCCACCCGTGGGTTTCAGGCTGGGACCCAGGCTGCCTCCCTGGCCCCAGCACACGCTCCCTGCCACTGTCCCGCGCTTTACTGGAGAGAAGGCGGCTCCATGGTGGGGTGGCCTGCCCAGGCACTGACCCACAGATGACTAGGCTCCACCTGTGGGCTTAGTGCATGGTCGCTGGTCCCCTAGGGGAGTGCGATGGGCAGGTGGAGGCTGGAGAGGCAGCTTGCAAGGAGGCCCTGGTACAGGGTGTCAGGTTGGGAGCTGGGTTGAGAAGGGCCCACATTTCTTTGTGCCTTCTAGGGTACCAGCCTGTCCCTAGGCTTCGTGCACACCAAGTCTTTGCCAAGATGGAGGCCCACAGAAGTGGGCAGAGCTCGAACACAGGTCCAGCTATCTCCCTACAACAGGGCTACAGCAAAGGGGAGCTGCTGGGCCGCGGTGGTGCAGCTTGACAGGGCAGGCACCCCTCCAATGTCCTGACGGCAGGTGGCAAGGAACAGGAGGCTGGAACTTTTAGTCCTTGTCCCCCACCTCGCCTCCCCACACCCCAGGCATCCAGGCCCCTGAGGGTTAACTGGGCCTGTCCCCAGGTCACCTGGGTATTTATGAATTTCAAATGAAGTACTGTGCCCCTCCTCACACAGCCAGAGCTCCCTGAAGGCCTTCACTGTCTGCATACTGCTCAGGCCACCTCCAAACCCCACCTAGGTTTTGTAACATGTATTATATATATATTTTTTGTGTACTTTTAAAATCCAGCTGTGACGGGCTGTATCATAAACGGCTCAAGGCAGGGGCCCCTCAAGGTCTGGCTCCTGCTAAAAAAACAAATTAAAAATGTTTCTGGGTCAGGACAGTTGTGCTGTGTGCAGCCTCCCACCCCCTATAGCTAAAAATAGGTGTGACAGTGATGTCACACATGCACACCCAGTACCAGGTAGCCCTCATCCTAGTTAGTGCCTTCCAAGAGACAGCTGCTCTGCCTGTAGTCAGACTTAGGAGGCCCTGGGGTTAACTGCTGCCAGGTGTGCAGTAGGCCAGGCTGCATCTACTCAAAGGCCTTCACTTCTAGAGGTGTCCAGGCCACTAAGCAGCTGGATGAACCCTGAGGTTCTTGGCTAAGGATGAAGGGCGACAGAATGAGGCTCAAGCTCACAGGCATCTTGTGGCACAAGAATGTAGCTTGAGGCAGCGCTGGCGGCCTCACACTGACCAGTGCCTCTGGCTTTGATCTTTTTAAGAGGTGCCTGCATGAGCTGGGCTTGGTGGCACATGCCTGTCATCTCAGTACTTAGGAGGCAGAGGCAGGCAGATATGAGTGAGGCCAGCCTGGTCTACAAAGGAGTCCAGGACAACCTTCAGAAGGCCGAGCTCACTTGTGTCCACTGCATCACAAAAAACCCTGGTGAGCCTAGCAGTTCACTGCAAACCTATCACTAGCCCACAAGACAGGCCACACCTCAGCTCTAACCATGTTTCCCTTCCTGGGAAACTTCACCCTTCTAGAAAAATTCTACCTGCAGTTTTGTTCACAATCTTACAAGTAGGGATGAGAAGCAAGGACACTGGATGAGGCTGGACAAGCACCCACATACCAGCTGCACTGTCCTAGCCTGCACCAATCTAGAAAACAAGACATAGCTGGTTCCCCCAGGACATGCACGTGCAGACTCCTATAGGTTCTCGACACACACAGGGTGCAGGGCACACCAGACACCAGCCTGCCTCTGCCCCTCAGTGTTGGGGTTACTGCCACCATACCCAGAGCCACACCGTGACCACACCCTGCCCCTAATCACAGGCAGACCAAGGGATGGGTGGTAGCGCTGAGGTTTATTGGGGTGTCCTAGTACAGACGCTGGGGCTTGCCCATGGTGCTCTTAATGTACAAAGCCCGGACGTTTTGCCAGTTCTTCTTGAGCAAGGACACCAGGAAATTGACAGCCAGGTGGATGTTGTAGACCAGCTCATCATCAGTCATCTTCACGTGGCCAACAGCAACAGCCAGACACAGCACCTGTGTGGAGGGAAGTGATCAGGTGGTGAGAGCACGTGTCTGGCAGGCCTGTCCCTCTCCCCGCCAATGACGATTCAAAAATCCAGGAGAGACCAGAACCACACTTACACCATGGGACGCTTCACACTATGAGCTCCCCCCCTCCCAGAGGCCACAGCCAGACCAACCTTCTTCATCTGGAACTTGATGGTGGACTTCACCTCATCAACTTTGGCCACCATGTTTTCATTGTGTGTCAGCAGGGAAGGGAATTTGCCAGCCTTGTTCAGGCCTGGGCCCAGGATACGTGGGATCTGCTTGATCAGAGACTCTGAGGCCAAAAAGGCATCATACTTCTTGGCTGGAAGAAGCCATAGGCTACAGTTAGCCAGAAAAGCACTTGAACCAACCCTTTAAAAATGGCCTGCCCAGGCCACACCCACTGAAGAACTCCATATGCAAGGTCTTGAACTAGAATAACTGAAACCATTGGCATACTGCACAGGACCAAGGGGTTGTGATGGTCCCCACCTGTTGTGATCCCAGCACTCTGCAATTCAAAGCTCAACTTGGTGGTGCAGGCCTACAACCAAGCCCAGCTTTTTGGGGAGCCCAGAGCAGCACTGCCATGGTGCAGCCAGTACCAGAGCAGATCATAAGTGCTTCCCAAGGGGGTAAAGTTCAACCTCTAGTAACATTGGTTAGAGAGTCTGTTAGCCCAAATTTGCAAGAAAAGCTGGAGATGGTCTCCCTTGTCTGTAAAAGCTGGTGTGACCTGCCAATGCCCAGCCCTACTATAACCCCAAATGCACGAGCCCACCTAGCCGCAGAGCTCAGGGCCTACCATGCAAGGCTAACCTAGCCCACCACAGACTTTCTCCTTTGCGACCCCTGCATTAACAAACAAAGAAAAAGCCACAAAACAAATCCAATAGCTCGGTACAGGTCAACTTCACGCAGTCGGGAAGGAAAAGGGCCTCAGCAGACTGACCAAAAGCCCCCATCGGATCAGCCTGGAGTGCCACTCGATGTGAAGGGCACTTCTGGGCAGGCGCTCACCGCCTGCATTAAGGCAAGCCAGCAGGCCACCTTCAGTTATCAGGGCCAGAACCGCGCCCCCGGAACCGTCTCACCTCCCCCGCCTTCCCCAAGGCCAGGCCGGCGGCGGCACCTACCCAGCTTCTTGACCAACTTCTTGTTCTTGTTCAGTTTCTTGAGCGCCTCGATGTCCATGTGGGGGATGTCCACGGCCTTGGCCTCATCGCAGTGCTGCTGGTCCCCCAGGACGCACACCGAGAACTTGGGGCGGGGAGTGGACTTGAGCCTGCGTTTGGAGGGGGATGGGACACGACAGGTCACGCAACGGCCAGCCGCCGAGTGCCCAGCCGACCTGAAGGGGTCTGAGATGGCGGCAAGCCCCGAGTCTTACCCGGAGGTCTGTGCAACGCCAGCCTGGCTTCTCAGGCTAGCCGGCGGGCTCGGCCGAGGCCTCCCCACGCCTCCCCTCTTGTTTTAAGACCCAGGGTGGGGGTCCGTCCGGCCTGCCCGCAGCAGGACGCCTGGACTACCCTGGCGCGTCAGTGTCCCCGCGCGCCCCGGGCTCGCGCAGGGCGGCCCCCGGGAGGCGGCGCGGGGACACTGAGGGCTGGGTGGGGTCAGAGCGGTGCCAACCTGACGGTGCCCGAGAAGCGCTTGTCCTTCTGAGGGTCATAGTTTTTCAGGCTGATCTGCAGCTCCACCGTCTCCAGAAACCTAAGCGAGACGGGGCGGTGTGAGCGCCCGGGTTCCGGGGCGCCCGTCCCGTCCCGCGCCCCTGCCCGGGGAGGCCCGCGCGTACTTGCGGCGTTTGCGCTGGTTCCCGTGCAGGACTTCCCGCACCGCCTCGTACAGGGTGTCGCGGGAGACTTTGCTGCTGTTGGAGAGAAGCGGCGGCGCTCAGGGTCGGCCATGCTGGACCCCGCGGGGAGTCCCGCGGCATACCGGGAAGCCGCAGGGACCGGGGTCCGAGTCGCGCCGCTGCGTGCCCGCAGGACACCGAGGTGTGCGGATGGCCCCGGATGGCGCCCCGGTAACTACCTACCTCATGGCTGCTCGAGCGGCGAGAACCGGAAAAAAAAAAAGAGGGCCAGAGCGCTCTGCGCGTGCGCTGAAATAGAGCTCGTGTCCTCGCGAGACTCCCTGGTTCCGCCGCACGCCCCGCGCTTTGCCTCGCCCGAGGAGCGCTGCGGCTGTCGGCCGCTGGGGGGCGCCGGCACGCGGCTGCACCGTGAGCACTGCGCCCCGGGACTGTTGGGGTTCCCGGCTCTAGGACCAGCGGGCAGTGACGCCCCGGGACTGTTGGGGTTCCCGGCTCCCAGCTAAGGGGCTGGGCATCGAGATCGGATTTCTGCCGACCGACTTCCGATCTTCTGCCTGACCTTCCACAGTCGCCAGCAGAACTGTTTCCCTGCGTCGCCTAATGTGGTGTCCCGAGAAGAGGCACCACTGGGCAGCTGCCCGCTCTGGCCCGTGCGTTGTGCGACAGGCCAGCCGCCGCATGTGGGCAGAGGCACCGATGGCAGGAATAGCTCGAGGAAATGATCCTCGCTGAGATCTGCAGGGCTGAAAAGCGTCCTGTGACTAGATTAGGATCAGATGTGCCTCATTTAAGCCTAGCCTAAGCCTCCACCTGGGAGGAGGCGTCCCCTGATTCAGCCTCCAGGCAAGATGGACATCGGACAAATGCGCCCCTGTGTTTTCTTAAATAGCCTGGACTTGTTTTGTTGGTGGTTTTTTTGGTTTGTTTTGTTTTTTGGTTTTTCGAGACAGGGTCTCTCTGTTTAGCCTTGACTGTCCTGGACTCACTCTGTAGACCAGGCTGGCCTCGAACTCACAGCCTGCCTCTGCCTCCCAAGTGCTGGGATTAAAGGCGTGAGTCACCACCACTCAGCTGTGTTTCTTTTTTCAAGATACGTTTTCTCTGTGTAGCCCTGACTGTCCTAGAACTCACTGTGTGGGACAGGCTGACCTCGAGCTCTGCCTCCTGAGTTTGGGGATTAAAGGTGTGCGCGCCCAGCTGTGTGAGTACCTGGCCAGGTGCTGAGGGAACGTGGATGCCAAGTAGGTCTGCAGCAGGCACCACGTGTCTTTTCTGCTCCCTTTTCAGCCCATGGTAGCCCAGGCTGTCCTTTAGATCCCGCTGACATGCTAGCTCAGTGGGAAAGCATCAGCGTAGCAGGCCCAACACCCTGGATTCCAGGCCCAGCACTGAAATAAAAGTTATGGGTCCCAAGCCCTCCCTCAGCAGCAGTCACCCTGAGTGCTGCAAGCCTTGGTACTCAACAGGCAGCCCAGACAGGCCTGCTGTGGCAGGAGGGCAACACGTAGCCTGGCTGCCCATAGACTAAGTTCACAATTACACTTAACAGACTTCTCACCCCGCCTCACTGAATGGCGGTGGGTGGGGGCAGGTGCCATGACCTAGGGGGACAGAGGCACTGCTTCCAAGGACACAGGTGCTTCTATTTGTGCTTTACAAATGTCCTTGCATCTGACATGTGTGTGTTCGTACACATTTGTGTTGTGCATGCATGAGCACTCTGGGATGCAAACATGCCACTGCACAAATGTGGAGGTCGGAGGACAGCCTTGGTCTCAGGCTAAGCTGGGCCCCAGCTTTGGGGGACTCTCCTGCTCACCCCTCCCCGCCCCATTTTACCGTAAGAACAGGGATTACATGGGTTCTGGAGAATCACATGAAGACCCTAGTGCACTCAGCAAACTCTTTAGCCACTCAGCTCCCAGCCACACCCACAGACTTTTTTCGAACATGGTCTCTCATGTAGTTTAGGCTGGCCTTAAACTCTGTGCAGTTGAGGATGACTCTACCTAAGTGCTGGAATTACAGGGGTGAACCCCATGAGTGGATGAACTTTCTTCTTCTTTTAAACTATTTTTAAAGAGATTTATTTATTTACAACATATACAGCGTTCTGCCTACATGTAGGCCTATATACCAGAAGAGGACATCAGATCACATAGATGGTTGTGAGCCACCATGTGGTTGCTGGGAATTGAACTCAGGACCTCTGGAAGAGCAGTGCCAACTACAGAGAAACCCTGTCTTGGGGGGGGCGGGGAGGAGAGTCACAACATACACCCGAACACTAAAGATTCACGCTGAGAAAACTGAAACTGGGCTTTCAAGTACACACGACCATCCACACTGACCCTCCATGGTCTCTGCACTGTGAGATGCGAGTCCAGCTCTGAGCCTCGGGCCTCCTCTCTGCTTTTTGTGCTGTCAAGATGGCCTCTGCACAGGCTGGATGTTGGGCAAGATGCAGCTGACTGCTGAGATGGCTATGCTCAGTTCTGAGGCAAGAGGTCTGGGCAGCGTGTCCCTCCCTGTGTGCAGTCAGTGGACCAGATGTCTCAGTGCCGCCTGCAGGGACTTCTTCAGGAAGGTGGCGTTGGGCTCTAGGGCCACAGCCAGGTCCAGGCTCTGCTGCTGTGTGATCTGGATAAGAGGACTCAGGTCAGGACTGCAGCAGGCAGCAGATGGTCACCCCCTCTCCTCACCGCCCCCGCAGGCTTGGTAGGGATGGAGACCAGACGCTGAGGGCAGGCTTCCAGCAATCAATCTTCTACTTTTTTCCCTTAAGACTGACTTATTTATGTATGACTGCTCTATTTGCATGTGTGTCTGCACACCAGAAGAGGGCACGAGATCTCATTATAGATGGTCGAATTCAGGACCTCTGAAGAACAGTCAGTGCTCTTACCCACTGAGTCATCTCTCCAGCCCCCTAAGTGATGGATTTTCTTTAGATTTATTTTATTGTGTATATGGGAGTTTTGTCTGAGGAAGGCATTAGAACCCATGGGACTGCAGTTACAGATGGTTGTGAGCCACCATGTGGATGCTGGGACTTGAACTCAGGACCCCTGGAAGAGCAGCCTTTCTATTCCTTACTCCTTGAGGTGAAGAAAGCATGGGAGGCCCTGGAATTCCACCAGCTGTAGAGCTCAGGGGAGCCCCGCTGCTAGATGGGGGGGGGGGGGCACCAGTCAGGTGTCTCACACAGTCCTCACAGCCCTCCCAGGCTACAGATGAGAAGAGAGGGTTTGGGGCACTCCCTTGAGCCACCACGCTCTCTTTCTGACCTGTTCCTATGTTCCTTCTCACGGGGCTCCGGCTCCACATCTCTACTTGCTAAGCCCCACCCCTAAAACAAGACAACAGCACAGTCCCTCTGCAGGAACCAGGAACCCCAAAACTGCACAGCACACTCAGGTTCTGAGCCCCACTTTTCTGGGATCATAAAATCACCATATTAGCTGTGTGCTGGCCATCTTGGGTAAAGAGGGAGCCTCCACTGAGGATCTGCACCCCACCACCATCACCCCACCACCATCACCCCGACATACGCCTGTGGGGCACTATGTACTGATCGATAACACATGAGGGCTCAGCCTCCTGTGGGCAGTGCTGCCCCTGGCCAGGTGGTCCTGGAGTATATAAAACGCAAGCTGAGGCCAGCATAGTGGCCCAGGCCTTTAATTCCACCACTCAGGAGGCAGAGGCGGAGTGTGAGGTCAACCTGGTCAACACAGAGGGTTCAGGCTAGCCAAACCTACAGTCTAGCAAGCACAAAGCCCTGTGTTCCATGCCCAGCACTGCATGAACCAGGCACAGTAGTGCACCCCATCACCCCAGCACTACATGAGCCAGGCACAGTAGTGCACCTGGTTATCCTGGCACTCAGGAGCTGGACACAGGAGAGTCATATGGGCAAGGTCATTTTGGCTGCAGGGAAAATTCAAGGCCACCTGAGCCTCATGAGATCTTGTCTAAAAACAAAACAAAAAGAAAAGCTCCCTGGCCTGTGAGCTGCACGGCCTTCAGTACTGTGAGCTAATCTCTTAAGTCTCTCTCCCCTCATCTGTAAAAGGAGAAAGACTTATACGATCTGAAGAGAAACCAGAGTATCCCCTCATCTGTAAAATGGAGCTGCTACATACACTATGGTACAGGACAACAGCCCAGCAGAACAGGAGGCCAAGGCAGCAGGTCTATAAGCCTAGCGAGCAAGCAGCAGGCCCTATCTCAAAGCAAAACCAAGAAAAAAGGAGTTGACAGTGTCTGAGGGCTGACGCACAGGACAGGCTACGGACTGCACAGCCTCAAAGGGCTTGGAACAGTGTTTGAACTGTAGCAAGGAAGTGTTGGCCTCGTCCCAGCCAGCACTGGTTCCCACACTGTTAGCTCCAGCCACAGGAGCTCCTTGCAGATCCCCAGGAAGGCACACACGGTATTCCTGGCCAGGAACAGCCTTCCACCAATCCAGCCCTTGGCTTCCACTGCTTTTTGTGTTTTATGTGTTCTGGGATGGGAGTGAAACTCTCATATAACTTGGACTGGCCTTTAACTTATCCTTTTTTTCTTCCTCGTCACTTAAAAAAAAAAGTCTAGGGCTAGAGGGATGGCTCAGAGCACTGACTGCTCTTCCAGAGATCCTAAGTTCAATTCCCAGCCACCACATGGTGGCTCACAACCATCTATAATGAGATCTGGTGCTCTCTTCTGGCCTGCAGGGGTACATGCAGGCAGAACACTGTGTACAAAGTAAACAAATACATCTTTAAACTCTTGAAAAAAACAAAACAAAGCCCGGTGTGGCGGCGCACGCCTTTAATCCCAGCACTCAGAGGGCAGAGGCAGGCGGATCGCTGTGAGTTCGAGGCCAGCCTGGTCTACAAAGTGAGTCCAGGATGGCCAAGGCTACACAGAGAAACCCTGTCTCGAAAAAACAAAAAAAAAAAAAAAAAAAAAAACCCAAAACAAAACAAAAACAAAAAAGCCAAGGAGCCTCCAGTATTCAAGGCTGACCCTGAACTTTTCTTTTTTTTGCGGGGGGGTGGGTGGGTGGTGGTGGTGGTAGTGGTTTGAGACAGGGTTTCTCTTATAGTCCTGGCTGTCCTGGACTAGCTTTGTAGACCAGGCTGGCCCCAAACACACAGAGATTCACCTACCTCTGCCTCCCCAGCGCTGGGCATTTACCACCATGCCTGGCTTTATTTATTTATTTTTGTATTGTGTATTTACCTCACTATGTGGCCCATACTGGCCTTGAGCTTACAGCAATCCTCCCGCCTCAGCTTGGCCCACACACTCACCATCCCCCAGTCCCAATCCCCAACAAAGCTTAGCTGCTCTCCTCCTCTGTCACCAGGTGCCTGTGCCCGGCTCCTCCGGCAGGACAACTGAGGACAGGGTCAGCTCTAGGGGCAGGCCAGCACTGCCGCCCCCCCAGCACCACCAACAGAGACGCTGGCTGCTGACACTCACGCTGGCCTGGTACTTGGTCATCACCGTCAGCATCAGCTTGGCGTAGGCCATGGAGGCGGCAGCTGCTGGGCCCTCTCTGCAGAGCCTTTGCACCAAGTCCCCGAACACCTCGGGGGACATCTCCACCTGCACACATGGGGACACGGGACAACAGCGTCACAAGGCCAGGCCTGGGTTCAACACAAGCTCTCCATTTCCCAGCAGGCAGCGGAACAGAGCTCTAGGATGGGTCTAGATTGTTCCTCCACAAACCCAAGTGCTGAAGGCTTGGTCCCTGAGTGAGGTGCTGGGAGATGGCAGAGCCTTTAGGTCACTGGGGGTTTGTCTAAAGGGGACAGCGGTACCCTGGCCACCACTCTCCCTTCACTTCTTCAGCTGCCCTGATCTCAGCTGCCTCCTGTCACACACTCCTTCCTCCATGTTGGTGCCTCAAACAGGAGCAACAGAAGCCACAACAGGTAGAAGCCTCTGAGCCGTGAACCCACACCAACCTTTCTCCCCGCTGTTTACCTCAGGCATTTTGTCACAGTAAGGGGAAGTTGACACACCACGTAAAGCACTGTCCCCATAGCTGGACAGCAGAGCTCAAGGTAACCGAGGGTGGCAGCATATGCATGGCTTCAGAGAACAGTAGCTGCCCTTGCTCAGATCAGGGCCATGCAGGAGCCAGTGGCTCTCGCCTACCTCAGTGGTTAAAGCCTGACTGAGGCGAGGGCGCTGTGAGGTCTCGAGGAACACGGTCAGCTCTTCGTAGTAAGGAATGACCACTAGCGCCAGGTGGCACTCTGCACTTCACAACACCAGCTTGAAATCTCCCTGCACTCAGGGTGCCTCCTCTCAGCTACAGAGACCCGGGCATAAACAGCCACAGTCGATCGCTGTGACGCCCCATCTTCACCCGTCACCATGGAAACGCTCCTCCGGCATGTCTATGAGGGCGTCTCCAACACCGGTCCACTGAAGGAAGATCCTCCTTGAACGCAGGAGCCACCACCCCCCAGGCTGGGGTCCCCTGGCAGAATGAGCTGGGATTTCTCTCTCTGCGTGAGGACACAGTGTAACCAGCGGCCTCAGCCCCTGCCCCACCGCATGTCCCCCAACATGACAGGCTGGGCCCTTAAACTGGGAGCCAAAATCAAGTGTTCCCTCTTCAGGTTGACTTTGTGAGGTATTTCATCACAGCAAGAAAAGTAATCAATGGCCGGGCATGGTGGCACACACCTTTAATTCCAGCACTCGGGAGGCAGAGGCAGGAGGATCACTGTAAGTTCGAGGCCAGCCTGGTCCACAAAGTTAGTACAGGACAGGCAAGGCTACACAGAGAAACCCTGTCTTGAAAAACAAACAAACAAACAACAACAACAACAACAGAAAAGTAATCAATTATGTAATAAAAAATGAAAGACTCGGGCAGGAGCCCAAGACCCCCTTTCTATATAGTGAGTTCAAAGCCAGCCTGGCCTACATGAGACCCTGTCCCAAAATACTCATAGTGAGAATACTCTGATAATGGGGAATTTTGGTTGTTTGTTTTCTTGAGACAGGGTTTCTTTGTGTAGCCTTGGCTGTCCTGGAACTCTCTTTGTAGACCAGGCTGGCCTCGAACTCACAGCCTGCTTCTGCCTCCAGAGTGTAGAGAGCCCAGCTGATGGAGAATTTTTAAAAAAGATTTATTTATTATCTATACAGTGTTCTGCCTGCATGTGCGCCTGCATGCCAGAAGAGGGCACCAGATCTCATTATAGATGGTTATGAACTACCATGTGGGTACCCCCCCAATGATAAGAAAATTTTAGGTGGTAATATAGAAAAATGCCAAAACAGACTTCTAGAAAAGGGGTTGGGTTGGGGATGTGGCTCATGACTGGCATACAAGAAGCCCTGGGTCAGTACCTAGCATCACATAAATAGGGCACGGGGACACATACCTGTGATACAAGGTAGACGCAGGATGAGTCACCCTGCACTGCGCTACATGGTGAGCTCATGGTTACTCTGGGCTACAAAAGACTCTATCAAAAACAAAAACAAGGGCTGGAGAGATGGTTCAGCAGTTAAGAGCATTTGCTGCTCTTCCAGAGGACCTGAGTTCAATTCCCAGCAACCACATGGTGGCTCACAGCCATCTATAATGTGATCTGACGACCTCTCCTGGTGTACAGTTGTACATGCAGGCAGAACACTGCATACATAATAAATAAATAAATGAAAACAAAAAGAAACAAAGAAAAAAGAAAAGGAAAAGTAAAAAAAGGTAAAAGCAAAGTACAGCCACCTATAGTCTCTCAGGCCTGTAACCCCAGTACTTGGGTGGCTGAGGCAGGAGGATCTTAAATTCCATGATAGCAGCTGGGTGTGGTAGCGCACGCCTTTAATCCCAGCACTTAAGAGGCAGAGGCAGGTGGATCACTGTGGGTTCAAGGCCAGCCTGGTCTACAAAGTGAGTTCAGGACAACCAAGATAACACAGAGAAAACCCTGTCTCAAAAAAAAAAAAAAAAAAAAAAAGCCATGATAGCCTGGGCTACAAACACAGTGAAACAGTGAAACCCTGTCTCCAAAACCAAGAGCCGGAACTATGGCTCCAAAGCAGAACACCTGCCTAGCATGTATGGCTCAAACCCCAGCTGGACAGGCAAGATACAAGTACAGGGAGCCCAGGGCTAGTGAGCACAGCCTCACATACACAGCACACACCCTGAGCAGCAGGAAAGGTGAGCTTAAGGCCTGCCGTCTAACCAGCAAACGTAAGTGCTGCCGTAACTTGGCGCCACTTCTCTGAATCACTGACAGACAGCTAAGCGCCAGGCAGGGGAGTCTGATGCCTGGGAACAGGGTCGGGGGACATTTTCCTCTGCTGCTGTTCAGCTTTTAAAGCTACAACTCTGAGTGGGTGTGGTGGGACACACCTGTATTCCCAGCATGAGAGAGAAGGACGAGGAGGAGTTCAAGATCCCCCTCCACTACATAGGGGGTTCCAGGCCAGCCCGGGCATGCGAGAGAGAAGGGGAGAGATTCCAGCCCCAAGTACTACTAAGAGAGAGAGCTAGGTGAGCAGGGACCAGTGTCTGTCCTCACCTGCAGCTCCAGGGCCCATCACAAACATTTAGCTGGAAGGCAGCGGCCTGCCCACCTGCCTAACACAGCCGCCTGGGTCCCACCCAGCCTCTCGGGGTAGTCCACTCACCTGCCGCTCCAGCAGTGCCTGCAACACCAGGAACGTCTCCTCCCTCCAGGCCAGCTCCAGGACATGCCTGCAGAGGACACCTGGTAAAGCCTGTCCTCTCACCCACACCAGGTCCACAGAGCAGGCACCAGCCCTACCACTGCAGCTGCAGACCCCAGAACCTTAACTGTCTGTGCGGGTCTTTCTGTGCAGAGCGGAAGCTGTACAGGTCTGAAGCAAACTAGTCAGGGAGCAGTGGCTGGTATTATTTGAGAAGTGCCTTGCCCTCCCTCCTGACCCACTACACATGATCTCTCTCTCCCTCCCTCCCTCCCTCTTTCAAGATTTAGTTATTAACTTTATGTATATGAGCGCTCTATCTGCATGGACACCTGCATGCCAGAAGAGGGCATCAGATCCCAGTACAGGTATAGATGGTTCTAAGTTGTCATGTGGTGGTCTGAAATTGAACTCAGGACCTCTGGAAGAGCAGACAGTGTTCTTAACAGATGGCTTAACCTCTGAGCCATCTCTCCAGCCCTGTTTCTTTTCTTTTCTTTTTTTTTTTTTTTAAAGAACAACTCACAAGCCAGTTGTGGGCGTGGTGGTGCACACCTGCAAAGGCAGGGAGATCTCAAGTTCGAGACCAGCCTGGCCTACAAAGTGAGTTTCAGGACAGCCTAGGCTACACAGAGAAACTCTGTCTCAGAAAATCAAAAGGATCCACTTTGTAGCCTAGGCTGTCCTGGAACTCAAAGCAATCTTTCTGCCTCACTGAGTGCTGAAATTTGATGCATGAGCCCTCAATCAGCCTTCTATTTTATGCTTGGCTATAGAACGTTTTCCCTATTTATTTCAGGCACACCTACTCCGCTTCCATCATGACGAGGTCAGACATGGTGGCAAGCACCTTTCCCCGCTATCGTGTCTCCAGCCTCATTTTGTGTTTTGGTTTTAAGATTTTTATTCCTTTTTTTTGGGGGGGGGGGTTGCAGGGGGCGGGTTTTGAGACAGGGTTTCTCTGTGTTAGCCTTGGCTGTCCTGGAACTCTCTTTGTAGACCAGGCTGGCTTCGAACTCACAGCGATCCATCTGCCTCTGCCTCCCGAGTGCTGGGATTAAAGGCGTGCACCACCACGCCTGGCTTAGATTTTTATTCTTTTTTAACTATCTGTACCTGTGTGATTCACCTAAGTTCAGGTGGCCAGGAAGGCCGCTGGCGTCAGAACCCCTCAAGCTGGAGTTACAGGGAGCTATGAGCCACCTGACATGGGTGCTGGGAGCCAAACTTGGGTCTTATGCAAAAACAGCACACTCTTAATTGCTGAGCTGTTTCCCTAGGCCCTACATCTTTGTTTAGGAAACAATATAGCCCAGGCTGGCCCTAAACTTGCCACATGGCCAAGGCTGGTCTTAAACTCCTGATATTCTTGCCTCCACTTTCCAAGTGATAGATTATAGGCCCACACCGCTAATGCCCAGCCAACCTTCAACTCTACAGCCTAAATTTAACGCCAATTTCGAGCACCTATCACATACTAGAAATAGGACATCTATTTTGGTGCTGGGCCTCACATGTGCTAAACATGTGCTCCCCCACTGAGCAGCAGCACCTTGGATGTCAGAGCTCCTGTGAACTCGCTATATGCACTACCACACAATACTACCTAGAAACCCTGCAGAGTAACTACCAGGGTCAGAGAGGAGGGGCGAGGAGTTCAGGCCCGGTGTGCTGCCATGTACTTGTTATCCTAGCACTTGGGAGGTAGATGGATGGGAGTTCAAGGTTAGCCTCAGTTACAAAGTTATGCTCAAGGCCAGCCTGGGCTACATGGAACCCTGCCTCAAAAATAATAAACAAACAAACAAGCACAAGCTTGAACTTGAGTCCACCCATCTAAGTCAATAAGCAAGGCTGGGACTGAGCTAATGTCTGACTCTGGGAGCACGGCAGCAGCAGCATGTCCTGGCTAAGCTAAGCTACTTCTGAGAGGGACCTCCAGCTTTTGTCTGCTTGACCCTAGTGCCATGGCGTGCTTGTGCGTGCGCGTGCATGTGCTGCTGGGGATTGAACCAGGCCTCAGCATGCAGGCCTGGCCAGGGAGAAGGTGGAGTGAGGTTAGCATCAGAGCCTTCACACTCACCCCAGGATCTGCACTTGCATGTCCGGCTCCAGGGACTCATCCTTTGTAAGGGAACACAGTAACTCGGTCTGGGCGGGACCTGGGAGGAAACAGGAAAGGAGAGAGGGCTTAGGGGAGGGCAGGCAAAGGCTGACTGGGACAGGGTACCCCACTGTCAGGGAAGGAGCTGCCATTGTACTCAGTGTAGTCTCAACTCCCAGCAGGCCCCCTGGGTGAGACGTGCTGGGCACAGAGGAGCCTGGGGCTGCTTCTGCACTCACCTAAGCCTGGGTCCTGGAGCAGGGGACAGAGGACAGCCTTGCAGACAGAGTAGGTGTACTTCACACAGAAGGAGATGAGGGCAACTCTGAGCAGCCTGGAGGCAGAGGACGGCAGCGAGAGGACCTAGTCACCAGGGAGGGGACGGAGTCACTTCTTCCCTTCAGGAAGTGTGTATCTCACACACGGTTCAGATGGGATGGGGGAAGCCAAGTGTCTGTAGCTACCTAGGATCGCACTGGCTGGGGCCCACCCCTCCGCCCCCTTCCTGGTGCCCCCTGAACCCACCCGGTCCAGGAAGAGGCTCCTGGCCAGCACAGAGGCACTGCTGATGCTGAGGGCTGGCGTGAGACCCAGCAGGCGGCTGCAGAACTGCAGGAGGCCTTCGTCAGGGAGCTGGGGCAGTTGCAGCTGGCTGCATAGCAACTCCACCTGTGCAGGGGACACCAAGGACACGCAACTGGTTCTGCGGGGCTAACGAGCCCAGTGGGCAACAGAAAGGGCAGAGCGAGGACATGAGGGAGGGGGATCAGGGGAGAGGAGGGAGAGCTGCCACCGTGGGAGGGAGTGAGGACTAGGAAAAGACTCAAGGTGGACCCTACAGAAGGGGGGAAGGGGCCAGGGAGAATGCAAGCCCCTCCCCTGAGCTCCATGGGAGGTGGGGAAACTGAGGCAGGTACAGAGGTAGACCTCAGGGCCAGGCCCGGCTCACCTGGCTGGGATTACATTCATGGAGAAATTGCAGATCCACTGGGGGCATCTCTTCCAACCCCTCCAGCCCCTGGGAAGGCAAATCCTGAGTAAGGGCTGGCAGGGTGCTTGTGACAGGTCACAGCGCCCCCTCTTGGAAGGACTTCCCGGGGATGACGGCCTGTCCAAACTTGGCCCTGTGGTGACTGTCCTTACAGAGCTCCCTCCTACCCAGCCCCATGCCAGGCTCCATGATCTGGGGCTTCCCCGGGCGCAGCTAAGACACAGACAGAAGCCAGAGAACTGTGGTGAACAGGGTGAGCCGGTCACCTCCTGGAAGGCCCTCAGCAGCTGCTGCAGCCTGGGTACCTGGTCCTGTGGGGAAGAGAGCAATCATTACCCATGTGGTGCAGGTGGACCTCCCAGCCCTCTCTGAGGAAAACACATGAACAAGAGCAAGAAAAGGCTAACCGCTCCCTCAGAGGCCTGGGCTCAGCACCCAGCACCCACACTGGACTGCTCCTAGTCACCTGCTTTTGTAGCTCTAGTTCACAAGACCACACCCTCTTCTAGCCTCTGTGGTACACACAGACACGCAGGCAGACACATAAACAAAAACCTTAACGAGGCAAAAGGACCAACAGCAGCTGGTGGGTAACCAGGCTGTGTGAGGGTGAGCCCACTGCTTTGCCTTGTCTGCATCCAACCTCAACAGGAAGGTAGACTGTGTGCAGGCTGGCTGGCTCCTGGCATGACTCGCACCACCTCACAGAGCAGGAGAGGCTGAACCCTATGACCACACAATGTACACCACGAGGACAGGTGATTCCGGCTCCTAGTAACTCCCTCCTCATCCTCCACAACCCACCCTCCTCATCCTCCACAACCCACCCTCCTCATCCTCCACAACCCACCCTCCTCATCCTCCACAACCCACCCTCCTCATCCTCCACAACCCACCCTCCTCATCCTCCACAACCCACCCCTCATCCTCCACAACCCGCCCCTCATCCCTGTCCATATACTATACAGAGAGGTGCCTGTCGGGAAACGCGTCTCAACCGGAGTTCACCATTACCCTGAAGGACATCCTGAAACCACTTCCCAACCACTGTACCTGGACAACGTCAGGCAAGGCCACACTCTCAGCTGGACCCTTGGCCTTCTCCGCAAGCGGGCTGGTCTGAGGCGGCTCAGCCTCAGCCGACACACCTCCTGCACCATCTGACGGGGACTGCAAGGACTCCAGCTCAGGTCTCCCTTCCAGGTCCTTCCCTTCGGCCACTGACTCCTCCTCACAACCCCGGAACCTTTTAGGGGTTCTCTGTGACCCAGGGCTGGCAGGCTCTTCCTCCGGCTCCTTCCTCCGTTTCCCACAAAGCTGAGAAGGCCCACCCTCTTGTTCAGGATCTGGAGCCAGGGACAATTTCAGGCCCCGACTGCCCTGGTCCAGCTGCCGACACAGGTCTCGGAGGCGTGATTGACAGCTCGTAGATAACGGAGAGGCTTCCTCCACAGAGACGCCAGCCCCCACATCCCTCCGCAGCAGCTCCCTGAGGGCGCAGAGCCAGGCATCAGGGGTAGATGCTGTGTCCTGCTGGGCAAGCTGCAGCAGAGAATAGAGGCCGCATTCCGGTAACAAAGGTCGAACAGCCATCAACAGGGACATCAGATTCTTCAGGCATACCCCAGGCAACCGCAGCAACAGTGGGACCCTGAGGACGAAGGGTTTTTATTTTCTAAGTTGAGGAACTTACTAAGTAACCCAGGCCGGCCTTGACCTCTCAATCCTCCTGCCTTAGTGCCCTAGGTGCTGATTACAGGCATGCGCCATACGGGTCAGGTTAGACTTGGTAGGGAGTTGAGCACTGGCAGGGAAGAGCCAGTGAACGGACGGTGGTGCCCCAAGAGCTGCTGCTGAGGACAGGGGGCCAGGTTTGGTGGCGCACGCCTTTAATCCTGGCACTCCGGAGGCAGAGGCAGACAGATCGCTGTGAGTTCAAGGCCAGCCTGGTCTACAAAGCGAGCCTGGGACTGCCAGGGCTACACAGAAAGACTGTTTCAAAACAACAACCACCACCACCACAACCAAAGGCTGAAGACATGATTCAGAGGTTAAGAGCACTGGCTGCTCTTCCAGAGGTCCTGAGTTCAATTCCCAGCAACCACACGGTGGTTCACAGCCGGCTATAATGTGATCTGGTGCCCACTTCTGGCCTGCATGTGTACATAACACATAACAAAATAAATAAATCTTAAAAAAAAAAAAAAACCAACCAACCAGCCAACCAATCAATAACGAAGAGTTGCTGAGGATGGAGAGGGAACAGAAGAGTCAGGATCTGCATGAGGCCCTGTTCTTAGCCCTCTAGTGCAGCTAAAAGCTGTGCCAGACCCAAGAGTAGAAAGGGCTTCACAGAGCAAGTGGGACATGAAGCAGAAGGAACTGTGTCATAACCCCTCATCCCACCCTTTACAGCTACTGAGGGGCCAGCTGTGCAAGTAACTGGCATTCTCTCACTCAACCCTGTCTTTTGGGGACTCCCCAGGACCCCATGCGCCCAGCGCTCTAGGATTCTTAGGCAGCAGTCCAGAGCCTGTGTGACCAGAAGCAACCTTTGACAGGGTTATTCATCCTAACAGAGGCCCTCGGCTTGTGAGGTTGTATTTTAACACAGACGTCCACGTGACTTAAGTGCATCTGTATTGGAGGTGCTTTTTTTTTTTTTTCTTTTTCTTTTTTTTGACTTTTTAAGATTTGTTATTTCTACAGTATTCTTCTCGCATGTGTGCCTGCACACCAGAAGAGGGCATCAGATCACATTATAGATGGTTGCTGTGAATTGAACGCAGGACATTTGGAAGAACAGTCAGTGCTCTTAACCTTTGAGCCATCTCTCCAGCGCCCTGGAGGTCCTTTTTTTTTTTTTTTTTTTTTTTTTATGTTGTTTTGACAAGGGTTTTTCTATGCAGCCCCTGGCTGGCCTTGAACTTGAAGAGATCCTCGTGCCTCTGCCTCCGGAACGTTAGACTGACTTAAAGGCGTGCACCACCAGCTCAGCAACTGACTTTTTTTTAAAGGGATGGATGTAGGCAAACAGAATCAAGTCCGCCTGACTAAAGACGTGTCTCAGGCCAGAGCTGGGGCGCACGCTTGTAATCCTAGCACTCAGGAGCCGGCCACAGGAGTTCGAGGCTAGCTTGAGCTAGAAGGAACCCTGACTCAACTGGACAAAGACGCAGGCGGTAGGGGCCACGGGCGGGGACTCACAGCTCCAGGCGGTCGTCGGGGCCCCGCACCTCGGGCTCTGCGCGGCCCAGCGCCTCCAGGAAGCCGGCCCAAGGGAAGTGCTCCGCGCGGCGGCCCAGGGCGCGCAGAACCCCCAGCCCGCGCCGCGCGCCCTCGGGCCCTGCCTGCAGCGCCTGCAACAGGAGGCGGGCGGGGGCCTCCAGGGTCTCCCAGGGCGCCGCCCCGGCCGGGGCCTCGGTGTCCGACGCCGACCTCTCCAGCGCAGAGCCGAGGCGGGGCGGCGGCCAGAACACGGAGGGCCTGAGCGATTCTCAGCCCGCGAAAAGATCCCGGCACGGGGCAAACCGGGAGGACAGCAGCAGGGCCTGGGAGGGCGGGGCTTCGCGCTCGCGGAGGGACCGGAAGGGGCGTGGATATCGGGAAGGGGCGGGACCAGCCGCTAACCAGACCGGACCCGGAAGGGGGCGTGGCCGAGGGGCGGGGCGAGGGCCTGAGGAAGGCGCTTAACCAGCAAATATAAGTGGGTGAGGGGCGGGGTCAATTTCAGCGACTGCAGCTAATCCGGCTTAGGACTTAGTGGAGGATACTAGACTCCACGTCTTTTTTTTTTTTTTTTTTTTTAACTTCAGGAACTTTCTGGGTACTATTTTTTAAACGTTTATTTAGTTATTTTACATACACGAGGGCTCCATCTGCATGTACTCCTGCTGCCAGAAGAGGGCATCAAATCCCAGTATAGATGATTGTGAGCCACCATGTGGTTGCTGGGAATTGAACTCAGAACCTCTGGAAGAAGCAGCCAGTGCCCTTAACCGGTGAACCATCTCTCCATTTTTCCTTTTTCTGTGTATGTGTGTGCCTGTGTATATGTACGGGGGGCCAAGTGTGTGCAGGAGCCCTGGGAGGTCAAAAGAGAAAATGAAATTCTTTGGAACCTGAGTTACAGGGCCACTGAGACTTCACAGTGCGTGCTGGGAAACAAACCCCAGTCTCCTACAAGAACAGTCACCATTCTTCACCACTGAGTCATCTCTCCCAGCTCCAACCCCTTTACATTTTTTTTATTTTTAATCATGTTGGGGGGTGGGGTATATGCAAGTGTGGGTGGGGAGTGTGTGTGCACATATGGGGTACGGGTGCCCTTGGAGGCCAGAAGTCTTTGGAGCTCGAGTTCTGAACCGCGATAGGACAATATAGGCTCTTAACCGATGAGCCATCTCTCTCTCCAGCTACGAACTGTCAGATCCTTGGACTATGATAACTACTTTGAGGAAGAATAAAGAAGAGATAAAGTGAGATGCCTAATAACAGGGTGATGAGGCAAGATGAACCCGATAAAGCTCAGGTCAGTGAGCCTGTAGTGAGGTCACTGCGGGAAGAGAAGAAATAGTGCAATGGCCCTGGGGCAGCGGGGTGGCTGGGGAGGGTCAGAGAGTTCACCAGGCTTGAGGTCAAACAGAAGACATTGGCTCTCCACTCTGAGTGCCTTGGGAAGCCACGGCCAGTATTTTGAACTGATGTTAATTTGGGCCAAAACTATTTGTTCTGAGAGGATGAGTTTGAGGAACTTCTGGGCCAAAAAAATAATGAATAAAAATAAAAGCTTTCAGGCTGGAGAGATGGCTTAGTGGTTAAGAGCACTGACTGTGCTTCCAGAGGTCATGAGTTCAATTCCCAGCAACCACATGATGGCTCACAACCATCTATAATGTGATCTGATGCATACTGTATACATAATAGATAAATCTTTTTTAAAAAATTAAAAAATAAAATAAAATAAAAGCTTTCTTCTAGGAACCGTCTCTCTCTCTCTGGGAAGTGGCTTGGAGTAGATTTCTGGTGTTCTAGACAGGAGCTTTGGGGAAGGTGGGCCCTGAGAAATAGAGCCAGGAGGGACCAGGAGTGCCAGAGAGCCTGCCACACAACCCACCCCCACTCTGAGCCTCAGGTGCGGCCTCAGCCCCTAAGGGTCCGCATGGAGCCATCTGGGCAGAACTGGGGTGGAGTTCTAAACCTGCCTCTGGGACCCTGGAAGATTCTAACCCTTTCCAGGCTCAAGGAGGTCCAGGACAGTACATCCTAGTCCTCTAAGGAGTGTACAGGGAAGTCTCTCAGAAGCCAAGCACAACAGATGGCCCCTGAGGACAACTGTTAGACAG